>NC_088409.1:50352997-50457997 GCF_034236695.1 Oncorhynchus nerka | reverse complement strand
TATATTAAGCAAGCCAGATGGCAACATTTTCTTGATATTTTAAAAATTTACGGAAAGCCATGGGCACAATCCAACATTCAGACATAATTTACAAACGAAGTATGTGTGTTTAGTGAGTTAGCCAGATCAGAGGCAATAGGGATGACCAGGGATGTTCGGTTGATAAGTGCGTAATTGGACTATTTTCTTGTCCTGCTTAGCATTCAAAGTGTAAAGAGTACTTTTGGGTGTCAAGGAAAATGTATGAAGTACAAAGTACATAATTTTCTTTAGGAATGTAGTGAAGTAAAATAAAAGTAGTCAAAAAAATAAATTACTATAGTATAGTAAAGTACAGATACCCAAAAAAATACTTTAGTAGTACATTAAAGTATTTTTACTTAAGTACTTTACACCATTGGCTAAAAGGTCTTCCTGGCCACAAATTAACCACAAATCCTGTCTCTCTCTGTCCCATTAACAAACCCAACTAGTCCTCGCACTACACATTCACAAGCCACATATGAAGACTGCAGATACCATGGTTATTGAGGCAGACCTGCTGCCCTGCCACTATGGAAATTCATCAAACCTTGGGATTACAATTACTTGACGCCTCATAGTGCCTGACGGAGAGATGTACTGCTTGCCAGCAAACAAGATTTCAAGATACACTCCATGCTCAAAAGTATTTGGACACCTTCAAATTAGTGGTTTCGGCTATTTCAGCCACACCTGTTGCTGACAGGTGTATAAAATCTAACACACAGCCATGCAATTTCCATAGACAAATATCGGCAGTAGAATGGCCTGTACTGATAAGCTCAGTGACATTCAGCGTGGACCCAACTCAGCAAAAAAAGAAACGTCCTCTCACTGTCAACTGCGTCTATTGTCAGCAAACTTAACATGTGAAAATATTTGTGTGAACATAAGATTCAACTACTGAGACAAACTGAACAAGTTCCACAGACATGTGACTAACAGAAATGGAATAACGTGTCCCTGAACAAAGGGGGGTCAAAAGAGCGTCTGCTAAATGACTTAAATGTAAATGTAAATGTAAAACAGTCAGTATCTGGTGTGGCCACCAGCTGCATTAAGTACTGCAGTGCATCTCCTCCTCATGGACTGCACCAGATTTGCCAGTTCTTACTGTGTCATGTTACCCCACTCTTCCACCAAGGCACCTGCAAGGGTACCACATGAGGGAGGAGGATGTCTTCCCTGTAATGCACAGCATTGAGATTGCCTGCAATGACAACAAGCTCAGTCCAATGATGCGGTGACACACGGCCCCAGACCATGACGGACCCTCCACCTCCAAATCGATCCCGCTCCAGAGTACAGGCCTCGGTGTAATGCTCATTCCTTTGACGATAAACGCGAATCTGACCATCACCCCTGCTGAGACAAAAATGTGACTCATCAGTGAAGAGCACTTTTTTCCAGTCCGGTCTGGTCCAGTGACAGTGGGTTTGTGCCCATAGGCAACTTTGTTGCCGGTGATGTCTGGTGAGGACCTGCCTTACAACAGGCCTACAAGCCCTCAGTCCAGCCTCTCTCAGCCTATTGCGGACAGTCTGAGCACTGATGGAGGGATTGTGCGTTCCTGGTTTAACTCGGGCAGTTGTTGTTGCCATCCTGTACCTGTCCCGCAGGTGTGATGTTTGGATTTAGCAATCCTGTGCAGGTATGGTTACACGTGGTCTGCCACTGAGGACGATCAGTTGTCCGTCCTGTCTTAGGCATCTCACAGTACGGACATTGCAATTTGTTGCACTGGCCACATCTGCAGTCCTCATGCCTAAGGCATGTTCACACAGATGAGCAGGGACCCTGGGCATTTTTCTTTTGGTGTTTTTCAGAGTCAGTAGAAAGGCCTCTTTGGTGCCCTAAGTTTTGATAACTGTGACCTTAATTGCCTACCGTCTGTAAGCTGTTAGTGTCTTAACAACCATTCCACAGGTACATGTTCATTCATTGTTTATGGTTCATTGAACAAGCATGGGAAACAGTGTTTAAAGCCTTTACAATGAAGATCTGTGAAGTTATTTGGATTTTTACAAATTATCTCTGAAAGACAGGGTCCTGAAAAATGGACGTTTCTTTTCTTTGCTGAATTTAGGATGCCACCTTTCCAACAAGTCAGTTTGTAAAATGTCTTCCCTGCTAGAGATGTCCCAGTCAACTGTAAGTGCTATTATTGTGAAGGGGAAAAGTCTAGGAGCAACAATGACTCAGCCGCAAAGTGGTAGGCCAAACAAGCTCACAGAACACAACCGCAGAGAGCTAAAGCGCGCAGCTTCACCATGCGCAATGCCAAGCGTCGGCTGAAATGGTGTATAGCTCACCACCATTGGACTCTGGAGCAGTGGAAATTAGTTCTCTGGAGTGATGAATCACGCTTCACTATCTGGCAGTCCGGTGGACGAATCTGGGTTTGGCGGATGCCAGGAGAACGCTACCTGCCCAAATACATAACACCAATTGTAAAGTTTGTTAAAGGAGGAATAATGGCCTGGGGGCGTTTTTCATGGTTCCAATGAAGGGAAATCTTAATGCTACAGCATACAACAGCATTCTAGATGGTTCTGTGTTTCCAACTATGTGGCAACAGTTTGGGGAAGGCTCTTTCCAATCTTTAAAAATTTATTTATTTATTTATTTCACCTTTATTTAACCAGGTAGGCTAGTTGAGAACAAGTTCTCATTAGCAACCTGGCCAAGATAAAGCATAGCAATTCGACACATACAGTCAATAATACAGTAGAAAAAAGAAAGAAAAAAAGTCTATATACAGTGAGTGCAAATGAGGTAAGATAAGTGAGATAAGGCAATAAATAGGCCATGGTGGCGAAGTAATTACAATATGGCAATTAAACACTGGCATGGTAGATGTGCAGAAGATGAATGCGCAAGTAGAGATACTGGGGTGCAAAGGAGCAAGATAAATAAATAAATACAGTATGGGGATGAGGTAGATAGATGGGCTGTTTACAGATGGGCTATGTACAGGTGCAGTGATCTGCTCTGACAGCTGGTGCTTAATTAAAGCTAGTGAGGGAGATATGAGTCTCCAGCTTCAGTGATTTTTGCAGTTCGTTCCAGTCATTGGCAGCAGAGAACTGGAAGGAAAGGCAACCAAAGGAGGAATTGGTTTTGGGGATGACCAGTGAGATATACCTGCTGGAGCGCGTGCTACGAGTGGGTGCTGCTATGGTGACCAGTGAGCTGAGATAAGGCGGGGCTTTACCTAGCAGAGACTACGATGACCTGTAGGCAGTGGGTTTGGCGACGAGTATGAAGCAAGGGCCAACCAACGAGAGGATACAGGTTGCAGTGGTGGGTAGTGTATGGGGCTTTGGTGACAAAACGGATGGCACTGTGATAGACTGCATCCAATTTGTTGAGTAAAGTGTTGGAGGCTATTTTGTAAATGACGTCGCAGAAGTCGAGGATCGATAGGATGGTCAGTTTTACGAGGGTATGTTTGGCAGCATGAGTGAAGGATGCTTTGTTGCGATATAAGAAGCCGATTCTAGATATCATTTTGGATTGGAGATGCTTAATGTGAGTCTAGAAGGAGAGTTTACAGTCTAACCAGACACCTAGGTATTTGTAGTTGTCCTAGTATTCTAAGACAGAGCCGTCCACAGTAGTGATGCTGGACGGGAGGGCAGGTGAGGGCAGCAATCGATTGCATAGCATGCATTTAGTTTTACTTGCACTTAAGAGCAGTTGCTGGCCACGGAAGGAGAGTTGTATGGCATTGAAGCTCTTCTGGAGGTTATTTAACACAGTGTCCAAAGAGGGGCCAGAAGAATACAGAATTGCGTAGAGGTGGATCAGAGAATCACCAGCAGCAAGAGCAACATCATTGATGTATACAGAGAAGAGAGTCGGCCCAAGAATTTAACCCTGTGGCACCCCCATAGAGACTGCCAGAGGTCTGGACAACAGGTCCTCAAATTTGACACACTGAACTCTATCAGAGAAGTAGTTGGTAAACCAGGCGAGGCAATCATTTGAGAAACCAAGGCTGTCAAGTCTGCCAATAAGAATGTGGTGATTGACAGAGTCAAAAGCCTTGGCCAGGTCGATGAATACGGCTGCACAGTAATGTCTCTTATCGATGGCAGTTATATCGTTTAGGACCTTGAGCGTGGCTGAGGTGCACCCATGACCAGCTCTGAAACCAGATTGCATAGCGGAGTTTCAGCATGACAATGCCCCCAAGGACAAAGCAAGGTCCATACAGAAAAATGGTTCGTCGAGATCGGTGTTGAAGGACTTGACTGGCCTGCACAGAGCCCTGACCTCAACCCCATCAAACAGCTTTGGGATGAATTGGAACGCCAACTGCGAGCCAGGCCTAATAGTCCAACATCTGTACCCAACCTCACTAATGCTCTTGTGGCTGAATGGAAGCAAGTCCCCGCAGCAATGTTCCAACATCTAGAGGAAAGTCTTCCCAGAAGAGTAGAGTATATTATAGCAGCAAAGGGTGGGACCAACTCCATATTAATGCCCCTGATCTTTGGAATGAGATGTTTGACGAGCAGGTGTCCAAACACATACACTACCATGTCAAATGTAACTTTCAAAATAAAGAAATCATCCCTGTATGATGCATTGTGCATTATATGAAGCTGTGTTTTGTGTCATAGGATGCAAAATGCATCATATATGGGGATGATTTCTGTATTTTGAAAGTAACAAATCTTGAAATCTTGATTGCTGACAAGCAAAACATTTTGGGACTATGTCAACAATGGACTGATGAAAGAAATACCAAAATATAGTTTTCGGTGGAATTTTCCTTTAAAACAGAGGAATCAACACAGAGAATATGGTACACCCACCCCCATGATTCAAAATGTTAAATTCACTCTGCGTGACTAACTATGGGCATGTGGTATCAATGACAGAGTTGCCAATGATTTAAAAAAATCAGCCTAGGACATAAGCAATGCAGCATTACATAATGCTAAACCTTTGTGACCCTAATCAGCTGCAGTAGAGACTGAAATCAGCATTTATTTGATGTCTTAAAGAAGACATGTAAAAAGCTGTGAAGACGTAAGAGGAGGACAAGGAAGAATGAAGCCATAGAAATTGAGAAAAAAGTAGTAGCGGTTTGTTCAGCAACCAGTAGGGTGCTAGGATGGGTTGAATAAAGAGCTCAGAGGACCAGTCCGTAATCCTTCCCTTAAATCTCAGTCTCTTTGAAGGCTTCCAGGTGTGTGATCTTTCTCTCCCTGCGTGGACAGGCCAGACGAGACAGACGCACACAGGAGCTCAGTCTCACCTGTCCAGGTCGTCCCTCTTCATCTCGTAGTTCTTGAGGACCCGGAGGAGCTGAACGTCCTGGCTGAGGAAGCAGGGAGGCAGTAGGCCGTGGATCCCCAGCTGGAGACGTTCCTCCAGGGAGAAGGCCATGCCCTAAAACACACAGAAACGTAGGAGGGACATCTGTTAGACCATCACCATAACACCAGAGCATGGTAGGGGGATATGTTAGACCATTAAACCACAGACCACTATTTAAGGCCACTGTGGGTCAGCATCTGTAGGACTACTGGATGAGAAAGACTGACCTTACTGTATACGGTAAGCCCTCTGGTCCCAACTACTCAACATTATCGTGCTGCTGTATGTCTTGACTATAAACTGTGTACTTGCGTGTATGTATTTTGTCTTTGATTGTTCTTTAATTGATAAACTTCACATTACAAATCAGCTTTGTGTAAAACAAATAGCTATAATAGTCATTCTAAGTGTACAAGTCTATGGTCTGTGGAATGCTAGGCCTACATTACAAATAGTTCAAAGTCCAGTTCATGTCTAAAGTCAGCAGTAACTGGAGGAAGAATGGTTTAAACCACAGATCTCATTACCTACTTAAAATGTATCATCTAAAACCCTGCTATCCCTTTACATTCAACATGACTGGCTGAGACTGCCCTGGTGAAACTTCCTTTGAACTTTTAGCCTAAGTTTGTATAAGCAGGGACATTTCCATCCATCCCTCTTCAGAATCCCTGGAGTGATGATACTCAGGCGATGATACTCACTGCGTTATCTGTCCTAGCCCAGTGTTATGTCTATCTGCCCCCCCCCCCCAGTGGTTCTCCTCAATGAATCCTATTGGCTGATCTGATGTTCTGACTGTCTGCTCACATTCTGTCTGCTCACGTTCGTCCCCGTGAAGATGCAGCCATGAGACGGGGCTCTGTCTGACGACCACAACCTTTGACCTTTACCACAACCCTGACCTCCAGACGGGCATCTCGATAAACACACATGTTTAACATTTGGGTAGTGACCTTGAACACTACTGGATCTGTGAATCGGCTGTTGCCCCTCCTCTCTCACGGAGTCTGGTGGAGGGATAAATAAGGGGATGGGCTCATTGTTATGGCTGAAATAGAATAAATGGAAAGGTATCTGAACAAAAACATGGTTTCCATTCCATTCCAGCCATTACAATGAGCCCAACCTCCGATTTCAAGTGACACCAGTCTCCACTAATCCATAGAAGTGCTGCCACCGCCCCATAGAGGGATCAGAGTGTGTGTAGCTGTGTGTTTTAGACACTCTGGCTGTATTTTTACATCTATGCATAATAAAATACAAGTCTGCTGAACACATCAGATCCTGTCGCTGCTGGGATGGAATTGAAGTTGTGGTGCAACTTCTGTGTTTTGGAACGCACCCCACGAGGGCTTGGCCGAAATGTACAGCTTTTTCAAGGAATTGGCACTTTTACATCTGGTTGAGGGGTTTGATTACATGGACGCAGAGAGAGTGAAGTAGAAAAGCATACAGTGCAATAAAATGTAGTGTTCTTGACGTTGTAATAACCGCAAGCACATTTTCAAACCTTCGCAGATTTTCTTAAAAAATATATATATTATAACATTATTGGGTTCGGTCTCAACTGAACTTGGGGCTAATGAGTCTGGGACAACACTGTTTACAGTGCATGCATACGCAGTGCACAACATCACAGAGAGGAAAACAAACACACAAACACACAGATTCCTCTTGGCAGAACATCTGAGGAACAGGATAAGTATTTGCCTGAACACTTCTCAAATCAGCAATGTTTTTTTGTAAAATTTCTATCGAGGAGCCTTTACACAGATTCTGTTATAAATACCAGGGGACGTTTGGGCTGAGAGGTTGAGAGCTTGGATGTCATCTATTGTACCTGTGACTTTCAGTGAACCCATGGTCTGATGTCAATGCACTCAATTTCTGTCAGCAGGCCAACAGTGTGTCTAGTCACAGCCCAAAGCCTACACTAGTCATGGATTTCTGGTTTTCCATACTGCCACATAACAGCACATTATAATACAGTAAAGCCTAAAGTACATAACCACTTTTGGTCAGATGTAACCACTGTAGCAGTTCCTATTGACATTGACACTTGTCCCTTGTGCTAGAGCTAAAAACACATACAAAAACACACCCTGCACTGAATGCCACTTCAATGATGATTAGGTACAATTCTCGATTGTTCTGCTGTTTAAGAACAATGTTTGTTATTTCAGTAAAGTGAACGTTCCCTCTTTGTGCCTGTCCTTTCTCCAGGCTTGACTGAGTATGTACTTAAATGACCTGAGGAGCAGACACTCAATACTGCCAGCTCGGGAATTACTACCTTCCGCATAATCAAAAGATACATTCTATTTTGCTAAGAGCCAGTGGTTGACATCATAAAGGGTGTCTCTTTAGAGGCTTTGGACTGTACTGGGCCATTATACAGCTGTTTAAGTGGCTCGTACAACTGACCATGAGACATATTGGAGACTAGAAGCTCTGGAAATGAAGCAAGGTTTTTAAAATACATGAATCGAGCTTCAAATAGTGTGGTGACATTATTATATGAGATCAAGCCTCAGATGTGTGACCGCACATGCCACATGTGTCAAACCAGAGAGGAAGAGGCGAGTGAAAGGGATAACTGGGCCAAAGATTCTGTCTTCTTCCAGCAGGTGGCATTTTTTATATTTTTCGCTCCAAGCGTAGAGTTTTTAAAAACGTCCCTTTTTCAGGACCCTGTCTTTCAAAGAGAATTCGTAAAAATCCAAATAACATCACAGATCTTCATTGTAAAGGGCTTAAACACTGTTTCCCATGCTTTTTCAATGAACCATAAACAATTAATGAACATGCACCTGTGGAACGGATGTTAAGACACTAACAGTTTACAGACGGTAGGCAATTAAGGTCACAGTTATCAAAACAGGACACTAAAGAGGCCTTTCTACTGACTCTGAAAAACACCAAAAGAAAGATGCCCAGGGTCCCTGCTCATCTGCGTTAACATGCCTTAGGAATGCTGCAAAGAGGCATGAGGACTGCAGATGTGGCCAGGGCAACAAATTGCAATGTCCGTACTGCGAGACGCCTAATACAGAGCTATAGGGACAGATGATCGTCCTCGCAGTGGCAGACCACGTGTAACAACACCTGCACAGGATCGCTAAATACGAACATCACACCTGCGGGACAGGTACGGAATGTCAACAACTGCCCGAGTTACACCAGGAACGCACAATCCCTCCATCAGTGCTCAGACTGTACGCAATAGGCTGAGAGAGGCTGGACTGAGGGCTTGTAGGCCTGTTGTAAGGCAGGTCCTCACCAGACATCACCAGCAACAATGGGCATAAACCCACTGTTGTTGGACCAGACAGGATTGGCAAAAAGTGCTCTTCACTGATGAGTCGCGGTTTTGTCTCACCAGGGTGATGGTCGGATTCGCGTTCATCGTCGAAGGGTACGTCATGGTCTGGGGCGGTGTGTTACAGCATCATCGGACTGAGCTTGTTGTCATTGCAGGCAATCTCAATGCTGTGCGTTACAGGGAAGACATCCTCCTCCCTCATGTGGTACCCTTTCTGCAGGCTCATCCTGACATGACCCTCCAGCATGACAATGCCACCAGCCATGCTGCTCGTTCTGTGCGTGATTTCCTGCAAGACATGAATGTCAGTGTTCTGCCATAGCCAGCGAAGATCCCGGATCTCAATCCCATTGAGCACGTCTGGGACCTGTTGAATCGGAGGGTGAGGGTAGGGCCATTCCCCCCCAGAAATGTCTGGTAACATGCAGGTGCCTTGGTGGAAGAGTGGAGAAACCTCTCACAGCAAGAACTGGCAAATCGGGTGCAGTCCATGAGGAGGAGATGCACTGCCGTACTTAATGCAGATACTAACTGTTACTTTTGATTTTGACCCCACCCTTTTTTCAGGGACACATAATTCAATTTCTGTTAGTCACATGTCTGTGGAACTTGTTCAGTTTATGTCTCAGTTGTTGAGTCTTGCTATGTTCATACAAATATTTACACATGTTAAATTTGCTGAAAATTTTGACAGTGCGAGGACGTTTAGTTTTACTGAGTTTATATGGAGGTCAATGAGAGAGCATCAAATTTGATTAATAAAAATGTAATGGCTTGTTTGCTACATGTGGCTTATTTGATCAAATAGAAGTTTCATAATGCTTAGGTTGTGTAATGAGTGTAATGATATACAGTTGAAGTCGGAAGTTTAAATACACTTAGGTTGGAGTTATTAAAACTCGTTTTTCAACCACTCCACAAATTTATTGTTAACAAACTATAGTTTTGGCAAGTCAGTTAGGACATCTACTTCGCACATGACAAGTAACTTTTCCAACAATTGTTTACAGACAGATTATTTCACAGTATCACAAATCTAGAGGGTAAGATGTTTACATACACTTAGACTGTGCCTTTAAATAGCTTGGAAAATTCCAGAAAATGATGTCATGGCTTTAGAAGCTTCTGATAGGCTAACTGACATCAGTTGAGTCAATTGGAGGTGTACCTGTGGATGTATTTCAAGGCGTACCTTCAAACTCAGTGCCTCTTTGCTTGACATCATGGGAAAATCAAAAGAAATCAGCCAAGATCTCAGAAAACAAATTGTAGACCTCCACAAGTCTGGTTCACCCTTGGGAACATTTTCCAAACGCTTGAAGGTACCACGTTCATCTGTACAAGCAATAGCATGCAAGTATAAACACCATGGGACCACGCAGCCGTCACACCGCTCAGGAAGGAGACACGTTCTGTCTCCTAGAGATGAACGTACTTTGTTGCATAAAGCGCAAATCAATCCCAGAACAACAGCAAAGGACCTTGTGAAGATTGAGGAAACGGGTACAAAAGTATCTATATCCAATGTGAGAAATGAGTCCTATATTGACATAACCTGAAAGGCCTCTCAGCAAGGAAGAAGCCACTGCTCCAAAACCACCATAAAAAAAGCCAGACTACAGTTTGCAACTGCACATGGGGACAAAGATGGTCTGATAAAATAAAAATACAACTGTTTGGCCATAATGAAGCACGGGGGTGGCAGCATCATGTTGTGGGGGTGCTTTGCTGCAGGAGGGACTGGTGCACTTCACAAAATAGATGGCATCATGAGAGAGGAAAATTATGTGGATATATTGAAGTAACATCTCAAGACAGATCAGTCAGGAAGTTAAAGCTTGGTTACAAATGGGTCTTCCAAATGGACAATGACCCCAAGCATACTTCCAAAGTTGTGGCAAAACAGCTTAAGGACAACAAAGTCAAGGTATTGGAGTGGCCTTCACAAGGCCATGACCTCAATCCTATAGAAAATATGTGGGCAGAACTGAAAAAGCATGTGTGAGCAAAGAGGCCTACAAAACCGGACTCAGTTAAACCAGCTCCGTCAGGAGGAATGGGCCAAAAATTCACCCAACTTCTTGTGGGAAGCTTGTGGAAGGCTACCCGAAACATTTGATCCAAGTTAAACAATTTAAAGACAATCCTACCAAATACTAATTGTGTGTATGTAAACATCTGACCCACTGGGAATGTGATGAAAGAAATAAAAGCGGAAATAAATCACTCTACCATTATTCTGAAATGTCACATTCTTAAAATAAAGTGGTGATACTAACTGACCTAAGACGGGAATGTTTTACCAGGATTAAGTGTCAGGAATTGTGAAAAACTGCATTTAAATGAATTTGGCTAAGGTGTATGTAAACTTCCAACTTCAACTGTAAGTAGGACACGTTAGGCAGTAGGTACATCCAGCAGGTAGCCTAGTGGTTAGAGCATTGGGCCAGTAACTGAAAGAATGCTAGATCAAATCCCTGAGCTGACAAGGTAAAAATCTGTCATTCTGCCCCTGAACAAGGCAGATAGCCTAGAAACAGTGGGTTGTCATTGAAAATAAGAATTTGTTCTTAACTGACTTGCATAGTTAAATAAAGATTCAAATAAAAAACATCCCAGGCAACTGAGAAAAGAAAACATTGCTTGTTGTTCACGCGCATATCTGCCCTCTCATTAGCTAGAATGCTCCCACATCTTGCCTCCTCTCGGCTGCCATCTATTTTTGAAGACATTTTGTTTCATTCTCAGCGCAGCCACTTGAGTATCTGGTCAATATAAGTCCATGGAGGGCCAAGTGTCTGCGGGTTTTTCGCTCCTCCCTTGTACTTGATTAATGAATTAAGATCACTAAATGAGTAAGGAACTTCCCTCATTTGGTTGTCTAGGTCTTAAGTGAAAGGTAAAAACTGAAACCAGCAGACACTAGGCCCTCCTCGGAATGAGTTTGACACCCCTGCCATACGCACACAAGCGCACGCAAAAACAGCCACACTTGCCCGAACCCGCACACGTACCCACCCATGCACGCACACACAAACTTGTTCTCTTGAATAATTGTGTGCATTTGGACAAGCATGAAAACAAAACAGTGGCCCACACAGTAGCAGCACTGACACAGTTAGGGGCTTGTCTGTGTCAGAGCTAAATGTCAAGGCATGTCTGAGAGAGTGAGATGACCCATGGACTCAGTCTCATTAAGAATAATTACTCGCACAATTCTGTGGTCGCTCAAAGGCTCCTAGTGTAATATGTGAAATGGAGACCCTCCATGGAACCCAGCCCAAATGAGCAATTAAATTCCCCGACAATGGATCAGGAAGCCTGGGCCGACAGGGCAAGCCACTAGGTAGGGAACTATGGAACCACCTTCCGATTGGGGACATAGATGGCTGGATTGGTGACGTGGAAGGGGGGAAGGAGAGAAGGAGCAGGAGGAGAGGGTAGGGGTAGGGGTAGGGCCCTGCTTTTCCACTGTATGCTTGGATGTCAAGAAATATTATATCGACATGGTCTGCAGCTCCTGGCAGGGTTAACGTGGGAACCGGCAGGTGGATTTGGTGTGTGACTGACTAGATATATAATCGAGCAGCATCAACCCTTAACTTAGTCCGTAAATAGAACTGGCTATCCTCTCAATCAACCACCACAGACCCTGTCAGTCACTACAGCCCTCAGATAGCTATTGAGGAAAGCCATTCTCCAAAACGAATCAGAGCTAGAGAGTGATGAGATAAGATGGCGTGAAGGGAAGAGGTGGTGAAGGAGGATTGTGTTCCTAATATGGGTGCCATATTTTAAACTGTTCAACTCACAAACATTTCCACTTGTTAAGGTGGTGGAGCAGGTATTAGTTTCTTGAGAAACAATGGAACAATGTGTTGTCAAACACCTTTTGCTGTTTCAGTCAGTAACTGGGGTTGAGTTCTGGTAAGCCCAGGCTCTCGAAAGGAAAATATACAATTGGAACATCGTGCTAGAAAATAGAAAACGGATTAATAATGATGCTGTTTCCACTTTCCATTAATCATCAATGGAATAGATTCCTTCGTTCTTCGTTGGTGAATGTTTGCACTCACTCAAACACAAAAAAATATGCATTCTTGACCAAACAGACACACATGCACTACATGACCAAAAGCATGTGAACACCTGCTCGTTGAACATCTTAATCCAAAATCATGGGATTTAATATGGAGTTGGTCCCCCTTTGCTGCTATAACAGCCTCCACTCTTCTGGGAAGGCTTTCCAGTAGATGTTGGAACATTTGTTGTTGGGCAATTAAGGCCTGGCTCGCAGTCTGGGTTCCAATTCATCCCTAAGGTGTTCAAAGGGGTTGAGGTCAGGGCTCTGTGCAGGACAGTCAAGTTCTTCCACACCGATCTCAACAAACCATTTCTGTATGGACCTCGCTTTGTGCACGGGGTATTGTCATGCTGAAACAGGAAAGGGCCTTCCACAAATTGTTGCCACAAAGTTGGAAGCACGGAATCATTTAGAATGTCATTGTATGCCTCACAGGTGGCGCAGCGGTCTAGGGCACTGCATTGCAGCGCTAGCTGTGCCACCAGAGACTCTGGGTTCGTGCTCAGGCTCTGTCGCAGCCGGCCGCGACTGGGAGGTCCGTGGGGCGACGCACAATTGGCCTAGCGTCGTCCGGGTTAGGGAGGGTTTGGCCGGTAGGTATATCCTTGTCTCATCGCGCACCAGCGACTCCTGTGGCGGGCCAGGCGCAGTGCGCGCTAACCAAGGCCGCCAGGTGCACGGTGTTTCCTCCGACACATTGGTGTGGCTGGCTTCCGGGTTGGATGCGCACTTAAGAAGCAGTGTGGCTTGGATGCGTTTAGGAGGACGCATGACTTTCGACCTTAGTCTCTCCCGAGCCCGTACGGGAGTTGTAGCGATGAGACAAGATAGTAGCTACTAATAATTGGATACTATGAAATTGGGGAGAAAAAGGGGGTCATTTGTTTTTAAACACACAAAAAAAGAATGTAATTGTATGCTGTAGCGTTAAGATTTGGCCTGGCCCGAACCATGAAAAACAGCCGCAGACCATTAATACTCATCCACCAAACATTACAATTGGCACTATGCATTTCGGGCAGGTAGAATTCTCCTGGCTTCCGCAAAACCCAGATTCCTTTGTTGGACTGCCAGATGGTGAAGCATGATGTATCACTCCGGAGATAGCTTTTCCACTGCTCCAGAGTCCAATGGCGGCGAACTTTACACCACTCCAACCGATGTTTGGCATTGCGCATGGTGATCTTAGGTTTGTGTGCGGCTGCTCGGCCATTGAAACCCATTTCATGAAGCTCATAACGAACAGTTCTTGTACTGACGTTGCTTCCAGAGGCAGAAAGGAACTAGGTAATGAGTGTTGCAACAGAGGACAGACGATTTTTAGCACTCGGCGCTCCCGTTCTGTGGGCTTGTGTGGCCATTGTAGTTCCTAGATGTTTCCTAGAGGTTTCCACATCACAATAACAGCACATATTCAATCGCTCCCTATCCCAGTCTGCTGTCCCCACATGCTTCAAGACAGCCACCATTGTTCCTGTACCCAAGAAGGCAAAGATGAACTAAATGACTACTGCCCCGTATCACTCACTTCTGTCATCATGAAGTGCTTTGAGAGACTAGTCAAGGATCATATCACCTCCACCTTACCGGCCACCCATAGACCCACTTCAGTTTGCATACCGCCCCAACAGGTCCACAGACGATGCAATTGCCATCACACTGCCCTATCCCATCTGGACAAGAGGAATACCTATGGAAGAATGCTGTTCATTGACTACAGATCAGCATTCAACACCATAATACCCTCCAAGCTCATCATCAAGCTGGAGGCCCTGGGTCTCAACCCCGCCCTGTGCAATTGGATCCTGGACTTTCTGAAGGGCCGCCCCCAGGTGGTGAAGGTAGGAAACAGCATCTCCACTTCGCTGACCCTCAACACTGGGGCCCCACAAGGGTGCGTGCTCAGCCCCCTACTGTACTCCGTTCACCCACGACTGCGTGGCCATGCACGCCTCAAACTCAATCATCAAGTTTGCAGACGACACAACAGTAGTGGGCTTGATTACATACAACGATGAGACAGCCTACAGTGAGGAGGTGAGGGCACTCTGAGTGTGGTGTCAGGAAAACCTCTCACTCAACATCAACAAAACAAAGGAGATGATTGTGGACTTCAGGAAACAGCAGAGGGAGCACCCCCCTATCTACATCGAAGGGACAGCAGTGGAGAAGGTGGAAAGTTTAAAGTTCCTCGGCATACACATCACAGACAAACTGAAATGGCCCAACCCTCTTCAACCTCAGGGTTTTGGGTGGAGCCAAATTTCTTCAGCCTCCTGACAAACTTTTACAGATGTCCAATCGAGAGCATCCTGTCGGGCTGTATCACAGCCTGGTAAGGCAACTGCACCGCCCTCAACCACAAGGCTCATGTCACCTACAGCACCCAATGTCACAGGAAGGCTAACAAGATCATCAAGGACCTCAGCCTCTCGAGCCACTTCCTGTTCACAACGCTACCATCCAGAAGGCGAGGTCAGTACAGGTGCATCAAAGCTGGGACCGAGAGACTGAAAAATAGCTTCTATCGCAACGCCATCAGACTGCTAAACAACCATCACTAACTCAGAGGCTGCTGCCTACATTGAGACCCAATCACTGGTCACTTCAATCAAATGGATTGCCAAGAGTGTGCAAAGGTGTCATCAAGGCAAAGGGTGGCTACTTTGAAGAATCCATTAATACATGGTTAACAAACAGATCACTAGTCTCTTTAAACAATCCCACTTTAAACAATGATACTTTAATCATGTTTACATATCTTACATTACTCATATCATATGTATTGTATTTTATACCATCTATTGCACCATGCCTACGCCGCTCAGCCATCACTCATCCATATACTCTATTTATATGTACATATTCTCAATCACCCCTCTCGATTTGTGTATTAGGTTGTCGCTGGGAAATTGTTAGATTACTTGTTAGCTATTACGGCACTGTCAGAACTATCAGCACAAGCAAGCATTTCGCTACACTCGCATTAACATCTGCTAACCATGTGCATGTGACCAATAACATGCTGGTTTGCTTCGGAAGCTGGAAGTGGTGTTGGAGGGCCAGTAGGAGGCACTTTTTCCTCTGGTCTAAAAATAAATAAATATCCCAATGCCCCAGGGCAGTGATTGGGGACACTAGTAGGGGTGTCAACCCCGGTGTCCTGGCTAAATTCCCAATCTGGCCCTCGAACCATCACGGTCACCTAATAATCCCCAGTTTACAATTGCTTCTATCATCCCCCTCCTCTCCCCTGTAACTATTCCCCAGGTCGTTGCTGCAAATGAGAACGTGTTCTCAGTCAACTTACCTGGTAAAATAACGGATAAATAAAAAATATAAAAAAATAACATTTTATTTGACTTGACTTACAGTTAACCGGGGCAATACTAGCTGTGCAGAAATTTGACAAACTGACTTGTTGAAAAGGTGGCATCCTATGATGGTGCCACGTTGAAAGTCACTGAGCTCTTCAGTAAGGCCATTCTATGCCAATGTTTGTCTATGGAGATTGAATGGCTGTCTGCTCGAATGTATATACCTGTCAACAAACGGTGGCTGAAATAGTCACATCCACTAATTTGAAGGAGTGTCCACATACTTTTGTATATATAGTTTACACACTCAATTGGACACGCGTACACACAGCTTTTGTCTTTTTGATTGCTTGCCATAATAGTTTTAAAGTTTGATTGCTGCAAAGCTTTCCTCTTTTGCTTGGAGAGAGTCGAGGGTTGGGCAGGGTGGACTGGAATGCTTCCACATGTGGCATGCCACATCTAAGGTGACCGCACCCTGTGCCAACACGTGTCGCCCGCAGATCCATGTTCCAGGAGCTAGTGGTAACTAAGCAGACCTGTAATCTGCCCATGGGGCAATGCCACCCTCCAGCTCAGGCCACACTGCCACGGCCAAGCCTACCCCAAGAACACACAGTACACAAGGAAACTGGTAATTAGTAGACCAGATGGTGTAAGCATAGAATATAAAAGTATGTTATTTTCAAACTGATAAAACCCTTCCGTGTATTCCAGAAAGTTCCAGAGTTCAAAAGCAGCGTTGTTTAGGTTATTCATTCTGGAGGGATAGTTTCAGAAGTTTGACTAGCCCTTCTCATACCCCAACCATGTAATCTCACATCTCCCACAAACCAAAATACAGAGAGATGTCCAGGGGCCTGCCTAGTTCTTCTTCTTTGGGATAGGGGGCAGCATTTTCACTTTTGGATGAATAATGTGCCCAGAGTAAACTACCCCCTACTCAGTCCCAGATGCTAATATATGCATATTATTAGTATTGTATAGAAAACAATTTGAAGTTTCTAAAACTGTTTGAATGATGTCTGAGTATAACAGACCTCATATGGCAGGCAAAAACCTGAGAAAAAATCCAAACAGGAAGTGGGAAATCTGAGGTTTGTAGTTTTTGAACTCAGCCCCTATCGAATTCACAGTGGGATATAGGTTGTTGCACTTCCTAAGGCTTCCACTAGATGTCAACCATCTTTAGAACGTTGTTTCAGGCTTCTCCTGTGAAGGGGGGCCAATGAGAGCTGTTTGACTAAGGGGTCTGCCAGCAGCCTCGTTCTCAGTCATTTCACATGGGAAGTATCTCTCGTTCCATTGCTTTTCTACAGACAATGGAATTCTCCAGTTGGAACATTATTGACCATTTATGATAAAAACATCCTAAAGATTGATTCTATACTTAGTTTGACAAGTTTCTTCGACCTGTAATATAACTTTTTGAACTTTTCGTCCGACTGGACCTGAACGTGCTTTTGGATTTGTTAACCAAACACCCTAACAAAAGAAGCTATTTGGACAAATGGACATAAATGGACATTATCAAACAAAACAAACATTTATTGTGGAACTGCGATTCCTGGGAGTGCATTCTGATGAAGATCAGAAGATCATCAAAAGGTAAGTGAATATTTATAATGCGATTTATGACTAATGTTGACTGCGCAACATGGCGGATATTTATTTTGGCTGGTTTGGGCTCTGAGCGCAGTACTCAGATTATGCCTTTTCCGTAAAGTCTTTTTGAATTCTGACACAGCGGTTGCATTAAGGAGAATTGTATCTAAAAATCCATGCATAACACTTGAATTTTCATCAACATTTATAATGAGCATTTCTGTGAATTCATGTGGCTCTCTGCAATATCACTACATGTTTTGGAACTACTGAACATAACACGCCAATGGAAAATAAAATGTTTGGATATAAATATGAACTTTACCGAACATGTATTGTGTAACATGAAGTCCTATGAGCGTCATCTGATGAGGATCAAAGGTAAGTGATTAATTCTATCTCTATTTGTGCTTTTTGTGACTCCGCTCTTTGGCTGGAAAAATGGCTGGATTTGTCTGAGTTGGTGACCTAACAATCGTTTGTGGAGCTTTCGCTGTAAAGCATTTTTGAAATCAGACACTGTGGCTGGATTAAAGAGAATTTTATCTTTAAAATGGTGCCTAATACTTGTATGTTTGAGAAATTTGATTGATGAGATTTGTTGATTTGTATTTGGCGCCCTGCAATTTCATTGGCTGTTGGAGAGGGGTTCCGCTAGTCCTAGACAGGTTAACCTCAAATACACTAAAAGTTTAAAATGTCCAACACTGCAGGAAAGTTCTCCTGCAAAAGGGTGATCAAATTAAAATCTTACATCTGTAAAACTGCTCATTTGTCTCTTCCAACCTGAAGTACAATTTGCCCTCCCGCTGTTGACATTTCCTGAATTGCCCCCCTCTTTTCTGTGTGTCCCCTGAGCACTCTGTTTTGGTGGAAGCGAAGCCCCCTCTTCTTGAAGAGAAAAGACCATTGAGCGAGACCTAGGCCAGACACCCCACTCCCCCCAGTCTGAGATTAGATACAGAAACATAAGCCCTTCATGGAAGACAGATGGATAATGTTTGGCAGAAAAGATTCACTGGCACAAACATGTGATCAGAGACGTTTGGAAGGGGGACTGGAGCGCTCTCTGTTCATCCCAGAGAGACAGAGAGCGCTAAGCAGAGCTGACCCACTGCACCTCCACTGATGCTTTCCCCACTGTAGGGTGTATAGGGCACAAGGGAAGTGCACACAATCGAAAGGACGAAGTGTGGATAAAGACTCATTAACTCTGTTTATTGCAATTCCACAGTGTATAGCTCTGGACTCATCAGCCCACAAAGGGCTCTTCTTGGCACATCATCGATCAACATGTCCAACTGCTGTATGAAACTGCTGAAGATGATGAAAAGGAACTAAGTGTTGTTGTAGTGTTGAAGCCCTGTGTTCAGCTTTAAGCTGATCTGGCTGGTATTCAGATAGATCTGTCCTCCATAGAGCTGACATGATTCTCTATTCTACATGACAGTGAAGCATTTCTGTTCTACATACAATATTTATATCTGAACACTATGTAACGTTGCAGCCCACTGGAGGTGGCCTTGGAGTTTCTGCTGGGTCTGAAGTAGGCTAAGTCCCAGGGCAGTACTCCGTCTAAAACCCCCCAGCTGACGAAACAGGGAATGAAGGCTATTCCCGTAAAACATGGCCAGCCATCAGCCTAACCACACTATTACTACAACAGGTTCTTCAGACCACACATCAACTGGGTTAAGGTGTTGCATGTGATTGGGGTCCATTGGGTCTTCATTGGTGGACACAGAGAGGGGTGGATTTGCTTTTCTACTGAAATGACAAAGAGTCATTGTCTGGAAACCTGCCCATATGGACACCATTATACTGTACTAGAATAAATATGTTTGAGAAATGCAAATTAAGACCATTTGGAAGAGCTGAGACAATTCCAGAACGGCTAATATTGTAAAGTCAGAAAATTGTAAGTTAAAGCATACTCTCATTAGAAGTATGAGTAGTTTGGTTGTCTGTGACCTGACTGGGTTTACCACAATCAAACAGCTTGGGTAGAGTCTGACTCACACACCTCATTCCAATATGCTTTCAACAACGTGACACACACATACCCAAACTCAGAGAAGAAATCAAGATTGTGCAATGCTACAGAAGCTGTTGTGAAGAATAGTGCTGTTTAGCGCCGACTAAGAGAGGACAAACACACTACAGTACAGTCGTGACCAAAAGTTGAGAATGACACAAATATTAATTTCCAAAGTTTGCTGCTTCAGTGTCTTTAGATATTTTTGTCAGATGTTACTATGGAATACTGAAGTATAATTCCAAGCATTTCATGTGTCAAAGGCTTTTATTGACAATTACATGAAGTTGATGCAAAAAGTCAATATTTGCACTGTTGACCCTTCTTTTTCAAGACCTCTGCAATCTGCCCTGGCCTGCTGTTAATTAACTTCTGGGCCACATCCTGACTGATGGCAGCCCATTCTTGCATAATCAATGCTTGGGGTTTGTCAGAATTTGTGGGTTCTTGTTTGTCCACCCGCTTCTTGAGGATTGACCACATGTTCTCAATGGGATTAAAGTCTGTGGAGTTTCCTGGCCATGGACACAAAATATCTATGTTTTGTTCCCCGAGCCACTTAGTTATCACTTTTGCCTTATGGCAAGGTGCTCCATCATGCTGGAAAATGGTTGGGAGAAGTTGCTCTCGGAGGATAGGTTGGTACCATTCTTTATTCATGGCTGTGTTCTTAGGCAAAATTGTGAGTGAGCCCACTCCCTTGGCTGAGAAGCAACCCCACACATGAATGGTCTCAGGATGCTTTACTGTTGGCATGACACAGGACTGATGGTAGCGCTCACCTTGTCTTTTCCGGACAAGCTTTATTCTGTATGCCCCAAACAATCGGAAAGGGAAATCAGAGAAAATGACTTGACCCCAGTCCTCAGCAGTCCAATCCCCGTACCTTTTGCATAATATCAGCCTGTCCCTGATGTTCTTCCTGGAAAGAAGTGGCTTCTTTGCTGCCCTTCTTGACACCAGGCCATCCTCCAAAAGTCTTCGCCTCACTGTGCGTGCAGATGCACTCACAACTGCCTGCTGCAATTCCTGAGCAAGCTCTGTACTGGTGGTGCCCCGATCCTGCAGCTGAATTAACTTTAGGAGATGGTCCTGGAGCTTGCTGGACTTTCTTGGGCGCCCTAAAGCTTTCTTCACAACAATTGAACCGCTCTCCTTGATGTTCTTGATGATCCGATGAATGGTTGATTTAGGTGCAATCTTACTGGCAGCAATATCCTTGCCTGTGAAGCCCTTTTTGTGCAAAGCAATGATGACGGCACGTGTTTCCTTGCAGGTAACCATGGTTGACAGAGGAAAAACAATGATTCCAAGCACCACCCTCCTTTTGAAGCTTCCAGTCTGTTATTCAAACTTAATCAGCATGACAGAGTGATCTCCAGCCTTATCCACGTCAACACTCACACCTGTGTTAACGAGAGAATCACTGACATGTCAGCTGGTCCTATTGTCGCAGGGCTGATATGCAGTGGAAATGCTTTTTGGGGATTCAGTTCATTTGCATGGCAAAGAGGGACTTGCAAGTAATTGCAGTTCATCTGATCACTCTTCATAACATTCTGGAGTATATGCAAGTTGCCATCATACAAACTGAGGCAGCAGACTTTGTGAAAATGTATATTTGTGTCATTTTCAAAACTTTTGGCCACGACTGTATATTACTTCCTTATTCTACAGCGGCGTAACACATCATCCTTTTGTTTGATCAATTGTGGCATGTGTGTCTAGACGCTGTGAAAACAGTGGGGCTGGAGCAGGGTTTGGGGAGGGGTCATCCTGTGTGTGTGTGTGTGTGTGTGTGTGTGTGTGTGTGTGTGTGTGTGTGTGTGTGTGTGTCCAATAGAAGGGGCTCCCAGTTATCAGGGAGTCCAGAGAGAGGTTCTGTTATTCTGCAGCTCAAAGACAAACTGGCACCAGAAGCAATCAGGCAAGCCACTGCTGGCTTACTGCATGAGACAATACGTGCCAAGACTGGACTCAGACATTCACGGTCCACTTGCCTCCCCGGCTTGGCCCGGCCTGACTAGCTCAGCCAGTATGTCTGTTATATAAACCCTCACCACCTCCCTTTCTCACTGTCTCTGGTGCTGCCACGTAGCCAAACAAGCAAGAGAAAGAGAGAGTGAGTAAGCGAGAGAGAGATAGAGAGACAGAGAGAGAGGGAGCAAAGGAGAGAGGGAGGAGGAGAGAGAGAGAGAGAGAGAGAGAGAGAGGGAGCAAAGGAGAGAGGGAGGAGGAGAGAGAGAGAGAGATGGCGAGAAAGACTGGCACTTTGAGGCTTACTGGGTGATCTGAAAGGACTCAATGAGTTAGTAGCAGATCTACAATACAGGCCGCTCTCCCTCGTGAATATAACTTTACCTCTTTCTTTCTCTCTCGCTCTCACACTCACACACACTTGCATTTTAGACACACATGCCACACTTACACTCACCATCTCACACACAGGTGTGGAAAATAAGTTGGCTGCCTGGAGAGCCCCTCACACTCTCACACGCACGCACGCACGCACGCACACCATCCAATCCAGCCCCAGTTCTCCTCTCAACACCAGCCTCTCCACTGGGGTGTTAATGAGTCTGACGTGTTAGTGTCAGAGTGTAACAATTCCGTAACTACATGCTGGGAGACGGGAAGCAAGTACAGGGTGAGGATTTAATAATAAATAGACATGTAACTAAACAAGAACAGCATCTGAACAAGAGAAACAAAACAACATCAATGCAGACACAGGAATGAAACTGAGGAAGTGACAGATATAGGGGAGGCAATCAGTGACGTGATGGAGTCCAGGTGAGTCCGATGCAGCACTGGTGCGCGTAATGATGGTGACAGGTGTGCGAACTGATGAGCAGCTTGGCAAACTCAGACGCCAGAGAGGGGAAGCGGGAGCAGATGTGACACAGAGAACCCAGGGAGGGAGCAGGGGGCAGTGTTAGCTAGTTGGTGCACTGGCCTAGCACCCTGACTGAGCCAAGGCATACAGGGCTGATCTCTGATGGACAGCATGGGGAGAGACATATGGAGAGAGTGACAGCACTGCACCACAGATTTTTGTACAGGCTGGATCACACGTGTTGAGTGAGAAGCAGAGCATTTCCTGTACATGCATACGCTGGGGGCATGGACAAAAATAATGCATGAACAGAGACAGGAGGAAGACAAGGAGCAGAATCACTGGATTACCTCACTTTCCCATTGAACTAGTCATCTTTCTTCTCGAATCTGTAGAACTTAAAACAGAGGTAAGATAGATATCGATTTTGATACATGACGTAGTATTTTCATATACACTTTCATATTCATTCGAAATTCAGTTCTTTCTTGAAGTTTTCTCACAAAAACAAGCTTGTCTCTGAAATGTCAACTCAGCACTGAACATAAATGTAAAATCTGCACCGCTATGTCAACAGAGCCCGGTGCTTATTATCAGATGTATTAGGTTATGAAATCCAACTTTTTGGATATAATGTTAATGATATGTTAGAGAAAGATCCCACTGAACGATTCAGAACTCGCGTAATTATATTTATCTTGGTAAAATGTATTTAATAACATAAGGAAGTTCAATTTCATCACAAAAGCGGCCTGGAGAAGAAGGCTGACGTTTTACGTGTTCCTATCCAATTGGGTTTTCTTTTCTTCTTCTTCTTTCTATTTTGTACATAATGTTGCTGCTACCGTCTCTTATGACCGAAAATAACTTCTGAACATCAGACCTGTGATTACTCACCACCAACTGGCAGAATCCTTTTTTTGAGTCCGATGAGCCCGACGTGAATGACATACTGCTTTCACAGGAACAGGCCCAGATCCCCGTCATTTGTGTGGAGAGAAGGCGGTGAAAAGGGGGCCGAGGGCGTGCTGCCTTCGGAGAATTCGCAGGCGATCGAATAAACCTCCACTGCCTTCCATTCTACTAGCCAACGTGCAGTCTATGGAAAATAAAATTGATGACCTACGCGGAAGATTAAGCTACCAACGGGACATTCAAAATTGTAATATCTAATGCGTCACGGAGTCGTGGCTGAACGACGACATTATCAACATATAGCTGGCTGGTTATACACAAGCATTTCTTGAGAAATGTATTATTCCAGTTTAGGCAAAATTTTTAATTTGGCTACTAGATGGCAGCAGTGTATGTTTAAAGTTTTAGACAGATCCAATAATCCATTGCAATTGTTTTCAAAATATTGTATCAAGTCTGCTCAAATCTGCCTAATTGGTTTATTGATAAATGTTCAAGTTCATAACTGCGCACTCTCCTCAGACAATCACATTTCACTGTAATAGCTACTGTAAATTGGACAGTGCAGTTAGATTAACAAGAATTTAAGCTTTCTGCCCATGTCAGATATGACTATGTCCTGGGAAATGTTCTTGTTACTTACAATCTCATACTAATCACATTAGCACACGTTAGCTCAACCGTCCCGAGGGGGACACACCGATCCTGTAGAGGTTTTAATAATGGAACTCTAGTCAGTTTAAAAATGTTTAAATAATGTTTACATACTGCTTTACTCATTTCATATGTATATACTTTATTCTATTCTACTGTATTTTAGTCAATGCCACTCCGATATTGCTCAATCTAATATTTATATATTTCTTAATTCCATTATTTTACTTTTAGATTTGTGTGTATTGTGAACTGTTAGATACTACTGCACTGTTGGAGCTAGGAAATCCCGCAATAACTAAATATGTGTATGTGACCAATACAATTTGATTTACAGGCATTGATTCCCCTATATGCATTTGGCAGCAGCGCACCGCCACTGCTAAATCGTGGCCCCTACTGATTTTTTTTTTCTCCAAGAAAAGCTCTTTAAAATGGTCAAATGTTCTCTCTGCCCCATGGCAAAATTGTCTCTGCGGCCTAGAAGAGGGCCTTGGCACTGGCCCCCACCCTCCCGCTAACTTGCCACTGCAAGGGGAAACACTGACATGTTACATATCAGGAAGTAACAGATCATGGTTTGTACAGACATCCGAAATCATCACTGGACCTTTTGTTCCAAAGGTCTTTAGACCATTCTACACCACATAAATTCTGTGCACATACGAAGAAATGCTACTGGAATTCACAATGGAAAAGCTCTATCGCTCATACAGCACATTTCATTAAGTCTGGTCTTGGTCTGTCCCCGAGACGTTTACAACTGTCTGCCTCTGAGATAGTCTCTTTTTCGGACCCAATAACAGCCCATCAATCAAGCATGAACAGGTAGAGACGTACATTACAAATAATGTATGTTTTTCAACCTAGGGTACTACTAGTTCCCCTGGAGATACTTGACCTACAGTGGGGCAAAAAATTATTTAGTCAGCCACCAATTGTGCAAGTTCTCCCACTTAAAAAGATGAGAGGCCTGTAATTTTAATCATAGGTGCACTTCAACTATGACAGACAAAATGAGAGAGAAAAAAAATCCAGAAAATCACATTATAGAATTTTTAATGAATTGATTTGCAAATTATGGTGGAAAATAAGCATTTGGTCAATAACAAAAGTTTCTCAATACTTTGTTATATACCCTTTGTTGGCAATGACAGAGGTCAAATGTTTTCTGTAAGTCTTCACAGGGTTTTCAAACACTGTTGCTGGTATTTTGGCCCATTCCTCCATGCAGATCTCCTCTAGAGCAGTGATGTTTTGGGGCTGTTGCTGGGCAACACAGACTTTCAACTCCCTCCAAAGATTTTCTATGGGGTTGAGATCTGGAGACGGGCTAGGCCACTCCAGGACCTTGAAATGCTTCTTACGAAGCCACTCCTTCGTTGCCCGGGCGGTGTGTTTGGGATCATTGTCATGCTGAAAGACCCAGCCACGTTTCATCTTCAATGCCTTTGCTGATGGAAGGAGGTTTTCACTCAAAATCTCACAATACATGGCCCCATTCATTCTTTCCTTTACACGGATCAGTCCTCCTGGTCCCTTTGCAGAAAAACAGCCCCAAAGCATGATGTTTCCACCCCCATGCTTCACAGTAGGTGTGGTGTTCTTTGGATGCAACTCAGCATTCTTTGTCCTCCAAACACGACGAGTTGAGTTTTTACCAAAAAGTTATATTTTGGTTTCATCTGAGCATATGACATTCTCCCAATCTTCTTCTGGATCATCCAAATGCTCTCTAGCAAACTTCAGACAGGCCTGGACATGTACTGGCTTAAGCAGGGGGACACTTTATACTGATAACAAGTTCAAACGGGTGCCATTAATACAGGTAATGAGTGGAGGACAGAGGAGCCTCTTAAAGAAGAAGTTACAGGTCTGTGAGAGCCAGAAATCTTACTTGTTTGTAGGTGACCAAATACTTATTTTCCACCATAATTTGCAAATAAATTCATTAAAATCCTACAATGTGATTTTCTGGATGTTTTTTTCTCATTTTGTCTGTCATAGTTTAAGTGTACCTATGATGAAAATTACAGTCCTCTCATCTTTTTTAAGTGGGAGAACTTGCACAATTGGTGGCTAACTAAATACTTTTTTGCCCCACTGTATCCACAGGGGGTACTTAAGAAAACTCAAAGCTATGACCAGTTGCACATGAGGGGGACAGGTACTTTGGGCACAGTTAAATGTGACTTTGAGTTCAGTAACCAAAGATGGTTGAGAACCACTGTTTTAGTGGATAGTATCGCCTTTCCAGCAGCCTTTTCTCCTTGCTTTTATGGTCACTCAGTACAAAGACTTGGATGAATCAAATGACTGGTTAGATTTAGGAACAAGACACGCATGAGAAATGGGAGCATCTGTCCCATGTTTAAAATAGCTAAATCAGGAGATTCCTCTGAAAGTGAGGCCAGGAAACCACATCTGATTACTAAGAGAGACTTCAGGCAGACAGACACTCTGCCAGCACATGTTCACAGCAAACAAACTATATCCGTCTGTGTGTCAGTCATTCAGTCATTATGTTTCTAATTAAACAAATCCAAATGGTGCCAAATACTTCTAAATTAGGCTATAACACCTACATAACATATTAACAATGTTTCAAACATATGCTCTCATAACCTAGGACTAGGCTATGATTAACGTTGATGACAGAATTATCACATTTTGTATGGAGAGCCACACCTCCATACACAAAACAGGAGCCTGAACAGCTTCTACCCCCCAAGCCATAAATCTGCTAAATAGTTAGTTAAATAGCTACCCGGATAATCTGCATTGACCCCTTTTGCACTCACCTTTTTGACTAATCGCATACGCTGCTGCTACTGTTTATTATCTATCATGTTGCCTAGTCACTTTATCCCTATCTATATGTACATGTCTACCTCAATTACCGTGTACCCCTGCTCATCGACTTGGTACTGGTACCCCGTGTATATAGCCAAGTTATCATTACTTATTGTATATTTATTATTACTTTTCTATTATTTCTCTTTTCTTTCTTTCTGCATTGTTGGGAAGGTCCCGTAAGTAAGTATTTCATTGTTAGTCTACACCCGTTGTTTGGGGAGCATGTGACAAATAACATTTTATTTGTAAAAGACTAGTAAACATTTACAAGGGACCGTAAAATATGTAAGAAATAGTCCAAAAGTCAAATGAAGTCCGCTTTCTAGATTATGCCGGTTCTAATTACAATAGAGGACAACATTGACTGTAGTTCCACCTTCATCGTAAGTCGATCCTATAGTTTAAAATGCAGGAAGAAAGGAGTAGTCCTAACACTCAATAGTTTCTCTGAAAAACATGCAGCCAAGGTCTTATAAACCACTTAACCCACTAATGTACACAGACACTATTGATGGAAGCGCCTCCTCCTCCACTCATAACTCGACACACTTTGCTAGTTTGGGGTGACAAATGGTGTCAGATTGACCTCTGCCATCTGACACTACGTTGAAAACACAAGTGGCTGCTATGGTTTCCAGTTATAAAACACCCCTGGCTGCCCTCACTCCTCCGTTCTGACACTTCCCTCCTTTTCAATTTGTCACCCCAAACTAGAAAAGTTTGTGGTCATACACATGCTTAAAGATGTCGGTGCTGGGCTAATAAAATAATACTTGTAAAGAACGGGAAGGCCAGCACACTGTTTATGCTCCCAATTCACCGCTTTATTGACATTGTTTCGATCTGAAACCTGTCTCTCTCGGTCTCTCTCATATATATAAGCGGCTTTATTGGCATGGGAAACATATTGTAATGAAACAGGTCCGGCGCGCTATCGACTGTGCCGCAAAAGCAGACCCCAGTGGCTTGTCATTGTTGATAGACCAAAAAAAATGTCACCTCTTCCACACTGACTTTACGAAATTCAAAAGTACAATTATTGTCTTTCATAATTTGGTCAGATATACTTGGATGTGTAGTGTAAGTGTTTGGTGCTGGCATGTCATCCCTACGTTTGCTTATCTTGCCAATGAAAAAAATAGTAGTAGGCAATATCAGTGGGTTTTGTGGTGAATGAGCCATCTGGTTCAATGAATTATGGAGCAGAGTTGGCTTTTCCCCCCCAAAATGTCCTTTAAGGTGCTCCAAAGCTTTTTACTATCATTCATCTTTGTTCCATAGTATAGTTTATTTTTATTTAGCTTAGTCACATGATTTCTTAATTTGCAGTACGTTTGCCAATCAGTTGGGCTGCCAGACTTATTTGCCATACCTTTTGCCTCATCCCTCTCAACCATACAATTTTTCAATTCCTCGTCCATCCAAGGGGATTCAACAGTTTTTACAGTAATTTTCTTGAAGGGTGTGTGCTTATTAGTAACTGGAATAAGCAATTTCATAAATGTGTCAAGTGCAGCATCTGGTTGCTCCTCATTACACACCACAGACCAGCAAATATTCTTTACATTATCAACATATGAATCACTACAAAACTTATTGTATGACCTCTTATACACCATATTAGACCCAGCCTTTGGAACTTTGGTTTTCCTAGATATGGCTACTATATTGTGATCACTACATCCTATGGATTTGGATACTTCTTTCAAGCTAATTTCTGCAGCATTAATAAAGATATGATCAATACATGTTGACGATTTCATTCCTGTGCTTTTTGTAAATACCCTGGTAGGTTGACTGACAACATGAACCAGGTTGCAGGCACTGGTTACAGTTTGAAGTTTTTTCTTGAATGAGAGACAGTCAAGATTTAAAATCACCCAGAAAATATACAGCTCTGTTGATATCACATACATTATCAAGCATTTCACACATATTACCCAGATACTGGACTGTTCACACTTGGTGGACTATAGCAGCTTCCCACAAGAATGGGCTTTACTTCAACAGTATTTAACATTTAATAGATCGTCTCTAAGCTTTACAGGAATGTGGTTCTGATTATAAACCGCAACACTGCACCAGTGTCTTGCCGGTAGATGCTATAACCATGTATTGCTACCACTGTATCAAAGGTATTATCTAAGTGAGTTTCAGAGATCATAAGAACATGAATGTTATCTGTTACAAGCAAGATATTGACTTCCTGGACCTAGTTTCTCAGGCTGCATCTGTTAATATGGGTTATTTTAGCACTTTTCTGGGTTGCTTGATTGTTTTTAATGCTTTACTGGGAAGCATATCAGAAGTAGACTTGCTCATCTCATTTATATTGGAGCTGATAGTGCAGGGTGTGCTGCACAAAGTGGTCTTCCTACTAGGGCACACCTAGCACACATATGAGAGTTTATCCAAATTTGATTTATTTTCAAATTCTTTGTGGGTCTGTAATCTGAGGGAAATATGGGTCTCAATTTGATCATACATTTGACAGGAGGTTAGGAAGTGCAGCTCAGTATCCACCTCAATTTGTGGGCAGCGTGAACATAGCCTGTCTTGTCTTGAGAGCCAGGTCTGCCTTTGGCGGCCTTTCTCAATAACAAGGCTATACTTACTGAGTCTGTACATAGTCAAAGATTCCCTTAATTTTGGGTCAGTCACAGTGGTCAGTTATTCTGCCACGGTGTACTCTCTGTTTAGGGCCAAATAGCATTCTAGTTTGCTCTGTTTTTTGTCAATTCTTTCCAATGTGTCAAGTAATTATCCTTTTGTTTTCTTGTGATTTGATTGTGTCTGTTTGTGAACAAAGCCCCAGGACCAGCTTGCTTAGGGGCTCTTCAGGTTCATTTCTTTGTAGGTGATGGCTTTGTTATGGAAGGTTTGGGAATTGCTTCCTTTTAGCAGGTTGAATAATTTAACGGCTCTTTTCTGGATTTTGATCATTAGCGGGTATCAGCCTAACTCTTAATTGGTGTTTTACTTTGTACATGGAGGATATTTTTGCATGCAGAATTCTGCATTCAGACATCACAACCATAAACGGAAATGGGTTCCATAACTGATTCAAGGATTTTTGCCAGATCCTAATTGGTATGTTGAACTTTATGATCCTTTATTTAGATGGCATAGAAGGCCCTTCTTGCCTTGTCTCTCAGATCGTTCACAGCTTTGTGGAAGTTACCTGTGGCGCTGACGTTTAGGCCAAGTATGCATAGTTTTTTGTGTGCTCTAGGGCAACGGTGTCTAGATGGAATTTGTATTCATGGTCCTGGCAACGGGACCTTTTTTGGAACACCGTTATTTTTGTCTTACTAAGATTTACTGTCAGGGCTCAGATCTGTCAGGGCTCAAAAATCTAGGTGCTGTTGTAGGCTCTCCTTGTTTGGGGACAGAAGCACCAGATCATCAGCAAACAGTAGACATTTGACTTCAGATTCTAGTAAGGTTGTCCCATCCACATCGAAGGGACAGTAGTGGAGAAGATAGAAAGTTAAGTTACTCGGCGTACATATCATGGACAAACTGAAATGGTCCACCCACAGGCAGCGTGGTAAGAAGGTTACAACAGCGCCTCTTCAATCTCAGGAGGCTGAAGAAATGTGGCTTGTCACCAAAGACACAAACTTTTACAGATGTACAATCGAGAGCATCCTGTCGGGCTGTATCACTGCCTTGTATCGGCAACTGCTCCCCCACAACCGTAAGGCTCTTCTGAGGGTAGTGAGGTCTGCACAACGCTTCACCGGGGGCAAACTACCTGCTCTCCAGGACACCTACAGCACCCGATGTCCAGGAAGGCCAAAAAGATCAAAGGACAACAACCACCCGAGCCACTGCCTGTTCACCCCGCTATCATCCAGAAGGCGAGGTCATTACAGGTGCATCAAAGCTGGGACCGAGAGACTGAAAAACAGCTTCTATCTCAAGGCCATCAGACTGTTAAACAACCATCACTAACATGGAGTGGCTGCTGCCAACATACTGACTCAAATCTCTAGACACTTTAATAATAAAAAAATTGCATATAATAAATGTATCACTAGTCACTTTAAACAATGACACGTTCTGGTGCCCTCGCAAATTCGTTGGTATATATGTTGAGGGTGGGGCTTAAGCTGCATCCCTGTCTCACTCCCTGGCCCTGTGGAATGAAATGTGTGTTTTTTGCTAATGTTAACTGCACACTTGCTTGTATACATGGATTTTATAATGTCGTACAGTGCCTTGCGAAAGTATTCGGCCCCCTTGAACTTTGCGACCTTTTGCCACATTTCAGGCTTCAAACATAAAGATATAAAACTGTATTTTTTTGTGAAGAATCAACAACAAGTGGGACACAATCATGAAGTGGAACGACATTTATTGGATATATGAAACTTTTTTAACAAATCAAAAACTGAAAAATTGGGCGTGCAAAATTATTCAGCCCCCTTAAGTTAATACTTTGTAGCGTCACCTTTTGCTGCGATTACAGCTGTAAGTCGCTTGGGGTATGTCTATCAGTTTTGCACATCGAGAGACTGACATTTTTTCCCATTCCTCCTTGCAAAACAGCTCGAGCTCAGTGAGGTTGGATGGAGAGCATTTGTGAACAGCAGTTTTCAGTTCTTTCCACAGATTCTCGATTGGATTCAGGTCTGGACTTTGACTTGGCCATTCTAACACCTGGATATGGTTATTTTTGAACCATTCCATTGTAGATTTTGCTTTATGTTTTGGATCATTGTCTTGTTGGAAGACAAATCTCCGTCCCAGTCTCAGGTCTTTTGCAGACTCCATCAGGTTTTCTTACAGAATGGTCCTGTATTTGGCTCCATCCATCTTCCCATCAATTTTAACCATCTTCCCTGTCCCTGCTGAAGAAAAGCAGGCCCAAACCATGATGCTGCCACCACCATGTTTGACAGTGGGGATGGTGTGTTCAGGGTGATGAGCTGTGTTGCTTTTACGCCAAACATAACGTTTGCATTGTTGCCAAAAAGTTCAATTTTGGTTTCATCTGACCAGAGCACCTTCTTCCACATGTTTGGTTTGTCTCCCAGGTGGCTTGTGGCAAACTTTAAACGACACTTTTTATGGATATCTTTAAGAAATGGCTTTCTTCTTTCCACTCTTCCATAAAGGCCAGATTTGTGCAATATACGACTGATTGTTGTCCTATGGACAGAGTCTCCCACCTCAGCTGTAGATCTCTGCAGTTCATCCAGAGTGATCATGGGCCTCTTGGCTGCATCTCTGATCAGTCTTCTCCTTGTATGAGCTGAAAGTTTAGAGGGACGGCCAGGTCTTGGTAGATTTGCAGTGGTCTGATACTCCTTCCATTTCAATATTATCGCTTGCACAGTGCTCCTTGGGATGTTTAAAGCTTAGGAAATCTTTTTGTATCCAAATCCGGCTTTAAACTTCTTCACAACAGTATCTCGGACCTGCCTGGTGTGTTCCTTGTTCTTCATGATGCTCTCTGCGCTTTTAACGGACCTCTGAGACTATCACAGTGCAGGTGCATTTATACGGAGACTTGATTACACACAGGTGGATTGTATTTATCATCATTAGTCATTTAGGTCAACATTGGATCATTCAGAGATCCTCACTGAACTTCTGGAGAGAGTTTGCTGCACTGAAAGTAAAGGGGCTGAATAATTTTGCACGCCCAATTTTTCAGTTTTTGATTTGTTAAAAAAGTTTGAAATATCCAATAAATGTCGTTCCACTTCATGATTGTGTCCCACTTGTTGTTGATTCTTCACAAAAAAATACAGTTTTATGTCTTTATGTTTGAAGCCTGAAATGTGTCAAAAGGTCGCAAAGTTCAAGGGGGCCGAATACTTTCGCAAGGCACCGTATGTTTTTCCCCCACCCCACTTTCCATTCATTTGTATAGCAGACCCTCATGCCAAATTGAGTAGAATAAAAAAATAAAAAATAAACAAAGCATGAGAAGACTGCCTTTGTTTTGGTTTGTTTGCTTGTCAATTAGGGTGTGCACGGTGAATACGTGGTCAGTCGCACGGTAATTCGGTAAAAAGCCCCATTTGGCAATTACTCAGTACATAGTTTTCACTGAGAAAATATACGAGTCTGCTGTTAATGATAGTGTAGACGATTTTCCCAAGGTTGCAGTTGACCTACAATATAGGCTAATATAGGGGAGAAAGGTCATTCAGTGCAACACACTTCAGTTCTAACCATGTGTTTGGCTAAGAAGGCTCAATATCCATGTTGCTAAATAAAATAAATACACATAACTCACACACAAGTGCACACACACCTTTCCCTACCACCACACACTTACTGTATAAGGCCTAGCCCTCCTTAATTTGAAATGTAGGTTACATTCCGCCTTCAGAACAATTACTTATTATTTGAACAGCAATAATATTTCATTCTCTCAAATATATTTCCATGAATCAAACAAAGCCTTCTTTGCCATTTGTTTCCCTACTATACACACATATATATCACCAGAAGCTAATTTACCGTTAATCCCAGTCATTTCTCAGTCTGTTACTTCATTCTATTAGTTGATTATAAAAAGTCTAACTTAAACTCAGCAAAAAAGAAAGTCCCCTTTTCAGGACCCTGTCTTTCAAAGATAATTCGTAAAAATCCAAATAACTTCACAGATCGTCATTCTAAAGGGTTTAAACACTGTTTCCCATGCTTGTTCAATGAACGATAAACAATTAATGAACATGCACCTGTGGAAAGGTCATTAAGACACTAACAGTTTACAGACGGTAGGCAATTAAGGTCACAGTTAGGAAAACTTAGGACACTAAAGAGGCCTTTCTACTGACTGAAAAACACCAAAAGAAAGATGCCCAGGGTCCCTGCTCATCTGCGTGAACGTGCCTTAGGCATGCTGCAAGGAGGCATGAGGACTGCAGATGTGGCCAGGGAAATACATTGCAATGTTTGTACTGTGACACGCCTAAGACAGCGCTACAGGGAGACAGGAAGGACAGCAGATCGTCCTCGCAGTGGCAGACCACGTGTAACCATACCTGCACAGGATCGGTACATCCGAACAGCATACCTGTGGGACAGGTACAAGATGGCAACAACAACTGCCCGAGTTACACCAGGAACACACAATCCCTCCATCAGTGCTCAGACTGTCCGCAATAGGCTGAGAGAGGCTGGACTGAGGGCTTGTAGGCCTGTTGTAAGGCAGGTCCTCACCAGACATCACTGGCAACAACGTCACCTATGGGCACAAACCCACCGTTGCTGGACCAGACAGGACTAGCAAAAAGTGCTCTTCACTGACGAGTCACGGTTTTGTCTCACCAGAGGTGATGGTCGGATTCGTGTTTATTGTCAAAGTAATGAGTGTTACACCGAGGCCTGTACTCTGGAGCGGGATCAATTTGGAGGTGGTCGGTCCGTCATGGTCTGGGGCGGTGTGTCACAGCATCATCGGACTAAGCTTGTTGCCATTGCAGACAATATCAATGCTGTGCGTTATAGGGAAGACATCCTCCTCCCTCATGTTGTACCCTTCCTGCAGGCTCATCCTGACATGACCCTCCAGCATGACAATGCCACCAGCTATACTGCTCGTTCTGTGCGTGATTTCCTGCAAGACAGTAATGTCAGTGTTCTGCCGTGGCCAGCGGATCTCAATCCCATTGAGCACGTCTGGGACCTGTGGGATGAAGGATCGGGCTAGGGCCATTTCCCCCAGAAATGTCTGGGAACTTGCAGGTGCCTTGGTGGAAGAGTGGGGTAACATCTCACAGCACACAGCAAGAACTGGCAAATCTGGTGCAGTCCATGAGGAGGAGATGCACTGCAGTATTTAATGCAACTGGTGGCCACACCAAATGCTGACTGTTACTTTTGATTTTGACCCCCCCCCCATTATTAAATTTCCGTTAGGCACATGTCTGTGGAACATGTTTAGCTTATATCGCAGTTGTTGAATCTTGTCATGTTCATACAAATATTTACACATGTTAAGTTTGCTGAAAATGAACCCAGTTGACAGTGAGACGTTTCTTTTTTTGCTGAGTTTAGAATAATTTACCAATGTGAGAATGGATATGGAAATTGCATTTTACATTGTAGGACCAGTTCATTGGTAATTTCCAATTGGGTAATTGTATGTACCTGGTAGGGGCCAAGTGCATATACACATACAAATTTGATTTCTCAAGGGGAGGCTGTGTAGTCTTGCCATCTACCTGTGTCTGTTCAGATAGGACAGGTTAAGCCTGATACAGAGGCTATTTCTTTAGGGTTGTTGCCCGTGTATATTTTGTAAATCTACTCGTTTGACATATGGCACCTTCACTGTTGGATCAACAAGACTTAGATCTACATTTTGAGAACTTCAACCTGCCTTCCTTCCACTGATCTTCTACTGCACTCATGACTGCTACAACATTTGTAAACACTTGCATACCAAGACATCATTTGGGTCATTAGTTGGAATCACAGGCAGAAAACGTGTTAATATGCCAACTTTGTTTAGAGAGTGGTTGTCATCAGGACCTAAACATGTGTAGCTAGTAATAATAACTTAGCAGGAGAGAGAATAAGGAATAAGTAGGATAAGTGGAGAGATAGCATGGAGGCATTTCTACCGAAGCTGAGAAAAGCAAAGGAAAGCATGTGATGATGTGATATAGTACAGTAGTCTATGAGAGGTGTGCTATTGGAAGTAGAGAGACAAGGACACCAGGGGGCCAGTAGATAGACCCACAAGGTATTCTGGAAAGGCTTTTTATGAAACTTTCCCAATGTACATGTCATAACTGACTCATGTCTAAATTAAACAGGCAATTTGGCAAATTTGACTGGACACAACATTTTGCTCTCAGGAGTAAAGGCCAGCCTTAGTTTAGTTTCGATCACTAAGCTGTCAGTCTTCAACAGCACCATGCTGTAGACTTCAGCCTCCACATTATCCAGAACCTCAGTTGACAGTCTGATGAGTACATTTCCCTTCTAAATTTGCTTCATTGTCAGTTGCTTATTGCCATTGTGTTTAAGCCTGCTTGGACGTGGCGTCACCTTGGATGACAGACGTTCTTGAAACTGGATGACAGAGTGACCGTGACCAGTGGTCAGCCCCACAGGACTCAAACAAGATAACATGCAGAGTAAACAACCATCACAGACACGTCCATATGGCATACCACAGCCCAGCACTGTTCCAAAACCACCATTAGTAAGCACAACATCAAAGCCTATTTAGGTTATCTCCACTGCCATTAAGTCATCCTCATCCTGAAATCTGTGCTCCCATTCACTTTTGACTGAGAGGAGCTTCTAAAAGTCTTTCTTCTGAGCAAATATGTGAACCCACGGGGCTCTGTAAATCAGTGAGGTGTCAACTTGTGAATTTATGGACACTCTTTCTGGTTAAACAGCCTTATAAAACGGAGGTGGGCCGGAGTGTAGGATGTAAGACTTAAAATGCAGCCTTCTGCCGTGGTCTTCTCGTGCTCTGTGTACGGGGGTCAATAGGGAGCTACAGTATTGCCGGGCAAGAGTCCAAATCTCTAAACAAATCAGCAACTCTGTGAAGCCTTGGGCTAAAGATTTGCATACTTCAGGCCAGTCCCTACTCAGCACTCATTAGTCTAGTTCCAAAAACAGTCTGGGCTGACATAGCACATCTGATGGACAGTATTTATGCAAACAGGCAGCACTGTCAGAAGGCAGTGAAACCCCTCTGTAACTCTCACAGCTGTCCTGTAGGTGGCAGTCACTATGCTATTCAACATGTTGTTCCCTTGTGACAGCTAAACCGAGCCCACACCCAGAATGCAGCTAAATCCATTTTAAAGAATCTGTACATCAAGGGTCATGAGGTCACTTCTGAGCAATATGTCCGTCCATTTTAGTGGACACCTTTTGGCTCAGGAGCACCCCCAGAGGCAATATTTCTGTATAGCCACAAAGTCTAAAGTATGTTACAGAAGCTAAAGTCTGTTAGCTACTGAATTGCTCTTCTCAGTCTAAATTCCTAATCAATTTGGCTTCTGTTCTGTTCTCAGAAATAAGTAAATCATTGTTGACCTGCTATCGCAGAATAACAACACAACACTGTGAACTCACTATAGAGTGAGTGAAAGAGAGTCCTGTGAAGTCACAGCCTTATTGGCTCCACATATTTTCTGTCATTTTATTATCAAAGTAGGTAGGCTGATTGATTCCAGTTCTACAATTGTCAGAATTGAAATGCTTTGGCCATGTCTTAAATGACAGCCATCTCTAAGCCTACACCATGCTGGAGTATAGCCTTGAGATAGCCAGTGTGAATGGGATTCCAGTTAGAATAGGATGCATGACATTGGTTTACCATCAATGGACATTGTGTGTTGTTAACATGAAACCTATGAAAGGGAGACACAAATGGTTGTCCCTTCCATCCACTGCCTTTTATGATATCTTCCATCCACTAAAGGCCCACCTACATCACAATCGGTGCTCTGAATTAATCTTCCCAAAAAACACAAAGGCGAAAAAGAATGAAGCATTGGAACTTTGCTTCGAGCTATGCAAACACCTTCACCATTACAATGAGCAACGGTTTTAACTCTGCAACCCCATAACATAACTCCATTGCCAGTGGCTCAGGGGGATAGAGTGCTGGTCTTCAACAATCCCATAACTTTCCTTGTGACAGCATTCCATTTCACAGTGATGTTGTGCTTGGACCCGAGCTTGTACTGCTGCTTGTGCAGGCCAGATTGTCTTTCTCCACTGTTTCCTAGAAAGTGGATATGGAGGCCCATTGACCAGGTTGACTTTCAGTCATTGACGTTTGGTCATATTCAAAGTCCTTTGGGAATCGTGTCAAATCTGATAAGCCGAAACCAGATCCTCAACCTGTTTATCAGACAATTTCCTCACACAACCTCCTTTATGATACAATAGGCAATCGGTCATTCCAAATTCCAAATCCACTGACTAGCCTCACTGGGATAGGCCTAGTCCTCATCTCAATAGCATTAGGTCTGTTCTTTTGGTTATTCCCTTGGTTCTCAATCTCTAGATCCATATTTATGTCAGAACTTTGTAAGACTTTCCCTTTCAATCAACAAACCAAAGCTGTACTGAGTAAACAAAGGAGTGACAAGAGCAACAGATATGTGGGGAGGGGAGGACTGTGCCATGCTTCATAGGCAGGCGATGAGTCCATCACTGTCTCTCTCTATGTTTCTGGGACCAGTCTAATGGCTTCTCCATTGTCCAGATCTGAAAAAGACTGTCTTAGAGAAAACACAAAGTCTCAACGAACCAGCAGGCCAGAATGAACAGGCAGATTGAGATCTTGTGTGTGTGTGTGACAGGGTAAAATCAGTCTGCTTGGCAGGTGCCACTGAGGATGAGTTATTCCCCGTCTGGCCGATCCACTCCAGGACATCAGTGGAATGTCTGGCGGCGTGGGGTCGCACTGTCACACCTGGGATACCTGTGACATCACACACACCGTCCTGGGAGTTCAAGAGTTCTAGTTCCTAGTGAGGGAGATTGACAGGATCATCTGACCTGTGATAGAGCAAGAACAGAGCACTCTTTGTCACATAGCCACTCATCGGTTTAACAGTGTCATGAAAGCTTATTGCCAGATAACACCCGCCTGCATCTCAAGTTGTCCCTAAAAAAAACAAGTTTCTGTACTACTCATAATAGAATGGCCTATGTCTTTATAAGACAGTGTACATATTATATACATCAGCGATGGCTACACAGGGCCCCCACATAGAGTTGTGAACTTGTGACAATAACAAGTTTCCCAACATTCCAAAATATTTGGAGAGACATGCTCATTCTGTAGGTGAACAAGTCAGGGCTAGGCCCCACACTATCACAGGCTCTCAATGGCACCTTTTCCCAATTAGGACAGCATTGGGTCATACCTTGGTCCAAGTATTAAAGCCCAGACTGAAGAACAGTAGGATTCACACAAAACCAGTGCCTCTCAATCACTGGCTGCTCTTCCAACCAACCAACCCATAAAGAGTGCTGGCTAATGATTACTTCTATTTGTTAAAGACAGAGGATTATGATAACCCAGCTCCATACCCAGGGTCAGCCAGTTGGCATTCCAGCACATCCTCGTTGTCCAATCAGATACAGTGTTGTTCCACAGAATTTTCACTAAACCATGAACACAGATTAATGGACGTCTGTTGTCTGATGGGCCATTGCGATGTCAATGTGGACAAAGAGTTACTTGTCTAACAGAACAGGGGTGTTCTTTAATGGGTGTTCAGAACATGGTATTCTTTACTGGAAGCCTCTCATACATAATCCAGGTAGAAGGAATTCCCCAGGGTAGCTGTTTAAAATTGTTTTACTAATGACATGCCACTGACTGAGTAAAGCCAGAGTGTCTATGTATACGGATGACTCAAAACTATACACGTCAGCTACTACAGCAACTGAAATGACTGCAACACTTAACAAAGAGCTGCAGTTAGTTTCAGAGTGGGTGGCAATGAATAAGTTAGCCCTAAATATTTCTAAAACTAAAAAAGTATTGTATTTGGTACAAAACATTCATTTTCATTAAACCCTAAACCTCAACTAAATCTTGTAATAAATCATATGGAAATTGAGCAAGTTGAGATGACAAAACTGCTTGGAGTAATCCTGGATTGTAAACTTTCATGGTCAAAACATATTGATATAATGGTAGCTAAGATGGGGAGAAGTATGTCCATAATAAAGCGCTGCTCTGCCTTTTTAACAACACTATCAAAAAGGAAGGTACTACAGGCCCTAGTTGTCACACCTTGACTAAATCAAATCAAATGTAGTTTGTTACATGTGCCGAATACAACAGGTTTAGACCTTACAGTGAAATGCTTACTTACAAGCCCTTAACCAACAATGCATTAAAAAGTTAAAATAAAAATAAGTGTTAAGTAAAAAAAAAAGTTTTTTTTTAAAGTAACAAAAAATTAAAACAGCAGCAGTAAAATAACAAGCGAGGCTATATACAGGGGGTAACGGTACAGAGTCAATGTGTGGGGGCACCGGTTAGTTGAGGTAATATGTACACGTAGGTAGAGTAAAAGTGCATAGATTATAAACAGAGAGTAGCAGCAGCGTAAAATAGGGGTCTGGGTAGCCCTTTGATTAGCTGTTCAGGAGTCTTGTGTCTTGGGGGTAGAAGCTGTAAAGAAACCTTTTGGAGCTAGACTTGACGCTCCGGTACCGCTTGCTGTGCGGTAGCAGAGAGAATAGTCTATGACTAGGGTGGCTGGAGTCTTTGACATTTTTAGGGACTTCCTCTGACACCGCCTGGTATAGAGGTCCTGGGTGGTAGGAAGCTTGGCCCCAGTGATGTACTGGGCCGTACGCACTACTCTCTGTAGTGCCTTGCGGTCAGAGGCCGAGCAGTTGCCATACCAGACAGTGATGCAACCAGTCAGGATGCTCTCGATGGTGCAGCTGTAGAACCTTTTGAGGATCTGAGGACCCATGCCAAATCTTTTCAGTATCCTGAAGGGCAATAGGCTTTGTCATGCCCTCTTCACAACTGTCTTAGTGTGTTTGGCCCATGATAGTTTGTTGGTGATGTGGACACCAACGAACTTGAAGCTCTTAACCTGTTCCACTACAGCCACATCGATGAGAATGGGGGCATGCTCGGTCCGACTGTTCAGTCGTGTGGTCAGGTGACACAAAAAAGAACTTAGGAAAATTGCAATTGGCTCAGAACAAGATAGCATGGCTGGCCCTTGGATGTACACAGAGAGCTAATATTAATAATATGCATGTCAATCTCTCCTGGCTCAAAGTGGAGGAGAGATTTACTTCATCACTACCTGTATTTAAGAGAGGTAATATCATGTTGAATGCACCGAGCTGTCTGTCTAAACTACTGGCACACAGCTCAGACACCTATACATACCCCACAAGACATGTCACAAGAGGTCTCTTCACAGTCCCCAAGTCCAGAACAGACTATGAGAGGCACACAGTTTTTTGTTTTTAAAATTGTATAAACTGTCTTCATTTTGCTGGACCCCAGGAAGAGTATCTGCTGCCTTGGCAGCAGCTAATGGGGATCCATAAATACAAATGTGGAGCCTGTGGTTACAAATGGGGAGCCTGTGGTTACAAATGGGGAGCCTGTGGTTACAAATGGGGCATCCAATTGCTATTCTGAATCTTCACCACAGTTTGATTTTGGCCTGAAATGTTACATAACACCAGCTATTTAAACCTTAATAAACTGCTTATTACTGCTTAATCAAGGCATCTCCATTTTCTGGAGTTGAAAGTTGATGCCAGATTGAACTCTGCACCATTCCACACTATTTTGGTGAAATTGAATACCAATCCATGATGAACAGCTGAAAATCTTCTGTGCATCATAGGGGTCTTCTGAGGAGAGCCATCTTCCTTAACATCCAGAGATGTTAGAGGACTGTCCCAGTTCTAGGTCTTCATTGAAGCCACCCTGACCCTCTAATGAATGCTAAAGGCAAAGTGTCCATCCATACCGTGACCAAACTCAGCACAGGGTTTGCCTAGTTAGCACACAAAGACCGACTGAGTGGGCATCTGTTGGATCACCTGCACTCCACTACCTCGGTGTTTGAGGTGAAACACAATCCCTGATAGGGCGCTCAGCGAGAGTGTTTCACTCCTTGTTGTTCTTCATGCCAGCGTTTCGTGGCAGTCCAGAAAGCATCAAAGGGCTGCAGTGTGGCCTGGGAGCCTGGGATTCACACAGGCTGCTCATTAATACCTGATCAACCCAGAGAGACAGAGGACGTCTGTGGAGTCCGGCCAGCTCTCTCTTCCTCCCCACAGAGACCCCTTTCTTTGCCTCGCTCCCCACTTTAGTTCTTTATTGCGTGGTGTGCACACAGAAAACACACCTATAATATCCTGTTCCACCTTTTCAAAGGGGCGGAGTGAGTGTTGAGCGAGAAAGTAGGGGGTACAAGGTGAATGGAGAGTGAGTAGAGGGGGGATGAAAACAAAATAGACTCTTGCAGATGTGAGGACACACCGCTTTTAGCAACCTCCGTCCCTCAGCATCAATTAGTGTGTTGTCCTTCTCACGGGCCCCTGTCGGAGGCTGAAGTGGATCAGGTGAGGGAGGCAAACACATATCCCCAGGGTGTGCTGAACCCAGGAGAGGGCAACAATGTCCCACTGCTGGGCCCACAGAAGGCTGCCTGTTGTTTGCGAAGCAGAACATGCTTTAGCAGGCATTTCCTACTTTCTCCTCTAATTTCCTCCTGCTGGTTCATGGACAAGGTTGAGAGTGAATGGTTCTCCCCGCTGCATAAAAAGCCTTTTTTCTCCTCTGATCAGTCCTACCTGTGCACTTGTGTGTTTAAGTGTGTGCCAACGTCAGTTTCGACTTGACTTATGAGGGTATCAGGTAGATCATACCAAACCAAAGCTGGAGCATTCAAGAAGGCAATCTCAGTGACTTTGCAACTTAGAGCTTATACTTCATTGACTGCAGTCAAAAATAATTGTGGTTTAGCCCTACTTATAGAAAAAGAAACGTTCTTTAAAAGAATAGCCTATCTCTTGTAAAGGACAATCTCGGTTATTATCAATTGACAAAGAGAGAAACCCATTGTAGCCTTCTTTGCCCCTTGTTTGACTGATGCACATAGACCTGGTATATTTTTTTACTCACACTGACTATTAAGCCTGTACTTTGGTCCTCAGTCTTTTGGTGTATTAGGCCTAACTTAACGTTTTCCAGATGAAGCACGTTTACTATAGAAGGAGTTAAATAAATAGGTTGCTGCACTCAATCTCCAATGACTCCTATAATTTAAAGCAGTTTGAAAGCAGTTTCTCTTAATTAATCTCATTAAACCCCCAGTCTTCTCCAAAACAAAGCAATAACACATGCTCTAGCTAGCTCATTACGACATGAGACATAGAAGTAACATGAAAAACTCAGACACAGAGAGGGATGAGCATAGAAATAATGGATAGACCAGCCAGGGTCTCTAGGTCTATAACTCATATCCTAGTTCATGTAACCAAATCCAATATGGCCACCCAAATAAAATATTGTTGTGCTGAGACGTGTCTTTGTGGTTTGCACCTAGTGAAGCATGCTTGAGAAGTTGTGCAACTCAAATCAAATATCCTAGCCATTCCTTCTGGAATTTCAACATTCAATGCCATTCCAGAATCAAATTCACTGTGTTTGTCTGACCAATCAACCTGTCAAATTCACTGTCCAATTGCGTTAAACCCTTCCCCTAACCTTAGCCCTTTGAGCTAACCCTTTGAGCTAACATTTTTTTTATTTTACCTTTATTTAACTAGGCAAGTCAGTTAAGAACAAATTCTTATTTTCAATGACAGCCTAGGAACAGTGGGTTAACTGCCTGTTCAGGGGCAGAAAGACAGATTTGTACCTTGTCAGCTCGGGGGTCTGAACTCGCAACCTTCCGGTTACTAGACCAACGCTCTAACCCCTAGCCTAGCTAACGTTAGCCAGCTAAAATTTGTAAGTTTTGCAAATGTGTAATATATAATACAAATTGTAATTCATAAGATATCATATGAAATGGGTTATGGACATACACAAATTAATATATACCATACGAAATGTAACATATAATAAATGGAGTGTCTCGGGTTTACCCACAGAATATTATGAAATGCTCTGAGAGCAGGTTGCCCCAATCGGTCCCAATTAATGGACAACGGCAATACAACAATAATGGAGAGTTCAACATGCAATTCGTTTTTCTGACTTTAGTACACTACAAATGTCTAATTAAACAGTTTAGTTTTTTCTGTTAACAGATTACCCACAATTTGCACTCATCGTGATGACCTGATCAGAACCATGGACAGTGATAGTAAGCTGTCACTCTCCCACACGTTGACGAACAACATGTAGCCTCACTAGCCCGTGACCGCAAATCTGTAGGGGAGGCGTGGCTCGTTCGACCAAGAAAAACACTAGAAAACTCCTTCGGTTACCACAATCAAACTCTGACACAATGACTATGCTTTGCAGCCTAGCAAAGCTATTTCCTGATATTTTGGCTAATTTCGTTAACCGTTGTGACAGACTCCCTGAGCTATTTTGAAAACATATTCCTAAAGTGGCAGCCTGTGACAAAAACTGGAAGAGTTTTTCGAATTTAGTTCTTCCTCTCGCCAAATGAAAATATATTGTTAGCTCGTTAATCTTAAATGCACAGGTCTCAATCATCCACACTGGGCTGGCTGTCATTTAATATTTGAAAAGCTGAACTTGTGTAATGGGTATTACGCGGGGAGGATGGGCTTTCGCGTCATTTCTTGTATCTAGGAGCTACTAGAAAAAAAACGCAAAGGCGAGAGGGGAACAACTCCATATAAACCGCTTCGAGGGGCATTGTGCTCCTTTAAATCTAAATATAGCCTGCTCTGAAGCTGATACTCCTAAACATGTAGGCTAAAGCGAACACTTCGTTTAGAAAATAAACGTACAAAGTAAACACAAAAAGCACTTGTTTTGGTTACCTTGTTCAGGTAGGGGTTACGTATAACGTCATACCCCCTCTTCTTCGTATAAACAAAGATCTTACTTTGGTCTTCGGGTTTATGCATCTCACTCTCGACTGATTCCCGTTTGACTAAACCGTGTGCCATGTTGCCTCCCTCTTTAAATAGCGTACAGTAACCCTGAACTCTGTTGTGAACACAGGTCAACAAGTGGATGCGCCGGTGAATGCTCTCCCAGTGACAACACAGAACGATGAGCACGAGCGCAACGGATCAGGCTACCTACCGTGAGGAATGAAGTTAGTCTACATTCATTAACAACAATAGTATTTTATTGCTAGGATAAGACTCCTTCATACCTTAATGCAACTATTTACTTGTATTTAATACATTTCAAATGCATGTGATAATTTATGATTAATTCATGTTCTATTCCATCCAGAAAAGAGCTAGGGGCTATGTTATTAGTAATTTAATTTGAGTGAATATTGGCTTTTATACCTTACAGTAGGAGCACTTACAGTGGGGCAAAAAAGTATTTAGTCAGCCAGAAATTGTGCAAGTTCTCCCACTTAAAAATATGAGAGGCCTGTAATTTTCATCATAGGTACACTTCAACTATGACAGACAAAATGAGGGGAAAAAATCCAGAAAATCACATTGTAGGATTTTTAATTAATTTATTTGCAAATTATGGTGGAAAATAAGTGTTAGTGTGTTATTGTCCATTAGTTTCCTCCAATTAGGGAGGAGTAATAGGGTTAGGGGAAAATAATGAAGGAAAATATATTTTAAAAATATATAGACTACCGTTCAAAAGTTTGGTCACTTAGAAATGTCCTTGATTTTTTAAAGAAAAAGTGTTGGTCCATTACAATAACATCAAATTGATCAGAAATACAGTGTAGATGTTGTAAATTACTATTGTAGCTGGAAATGGCTGATTTTAAAAAAGAAATGGAATATCTGCATAGGCGAACAGAGGCCCATTATCAGCAACCATCACTCCTGTGTTCCAATGGCACATTGTGTTAGCTAATCCAAGTTTATAATTTTAAAAGGCTAATTGATCATTTGAAAACCCTTTTGCAATTATGTTAGCATAGCTGAAAACTGTTGTGCTGATTAAAGAAGCAATCACACTGGCCTTCTTTGGACTAGTTGAGTATCTGGAGCATCAGCATTTGTGGGTTCGATTACGGGCTCAAAATGGCCAGAAACAAAGGCCTTTCCTCTGAAACTCGTCAGTCTATTATTGTTCTTTGAAATGAAGGCGAGAAATTGCCAAGAAACTTGGAAAATTTGCTTTTCAAAAACAAGAACATTTCTAAGTGACCCCAAACGTTTGAACAGTAGTGTGTATATATATATACATATATACACACTACTGTTCAAACATTTATATTCATATATATACAGCACCAGTCAAAAGGACAAAGCTCCACCGATCTAATGTCTATTGCTTGTGTTTCTTGGCTCAAGAAAGTCTCTTCTTCTTATTGGTGTCCTTTTAGTAGTGGTTTCTTTGCAGCAATTCGACCATGAAGGCCTGATTCACGCAGTCTCCTTTGAACATTTGATGTTGAGATGTGTCTGTTACTTGAACTCTGTGAAGCAATTATTTGGGCTTTAATTTCTGAGGCTGGTAACTCTAATGAACTTATCCTCTGCAGCTGAGGTAACTCTGGGTCTTCCTTTCCTGTCGCGGTCCTCATGAGAGCCAGTTTCGTCATAGCGCTTGATGGTTTTTGCAACTGCACATGACAATACTGTAAAGGTCTTGAAATTGTCCGCATTGACTGACCTTCATGTCTTAAAGTAATGATGGACTGTCGTTTCTCTTGTTTTTTGATCTGTTCTTGCCATAATATGGACTTTGTCTTTTACCAAATAGGGTTATCTTCTGTTTATCACCCCTGTCTTTTCATAACACAACTGATTGGCTCAAACCCCTTAAGAAGGAAAGAAATTCCATAAGTTAACTTTTAACAAGGCACACCTGTTAATTGAAATGCATTCCAGGTGACTACCTCATGGAGCTGGTTGAGAGAATGCCAAGAGTGTGCAAAGCTGTCATCAAAGCAATGGGTAGCTACTTTGAAGAATCTCAAAATATATTTTTATTTGTTTAACACTTTTTTGGTTACTACATGATTCCATGTGTTATTTCATAGTGTTGTGTACATTATATTCTACAATGTAGAAAATAGTAAAAATAAAGAAAAACCCTTGAATGAGTAGGTGTGTCCAAATTTTGAATGGTACTGTATGTACACTTTAAATGCAATTTAGAGATGTTTTTACCTTGGTTTCTTACCAGGGTTAGGGTTAATTCCAGTTAAAGCCCTGTAAAGACCTGGAGACAAGAAGCAAGTACAGGGAGTAAACATTTAATGGAAAATGGATATCAAACAAAACAAGAACAGCGTCTGGACAGGGGAACAAAACAACATTATGACAATAATGCTGACACGGTGAACAAATCTGAGGAACAGACAGATATAGAGGGGGCAATCAACAACGTGCAGGAGTCCAGGTACGTCCAATGAGTGCTGATGAGTGTAATGATGGTGACAGGTGTGCGTAATGAAGGGCAGCCTGGCACCCTCGACCACCAGATAGGGGGAGTGGGAGCATGAAACACTGTTTATTTTCAGCCATATTCCCAGACCTCTTTCCATGGTTAAATGCGCTTTCAGAAACCACTGTTTCTGGTTAGGGTAGGTTTTAATAGTCACAGTGGGTAAAACATCTCCAATGCACTTCTTTATAAACTCCTTCACCAAGTCAGCATATAGATTGATGTTGTTATCGGATGCTGACCGGAACATATGCCAGTCCGCTAGATCAAAACAATCTTGAAAGCAAGGATTCCGATTTGTCAGACCAGCGTTGATTGGTTCTAGTCACTGGTACATCCTGTTTGAGTTTCTGCCTATAAGACGGTAGGAGCAAGATGGCGTCGTGGTCGGATTTGCCGAAGGGAGGGCGGGGGAGGACTTTGTATGCTTTGAGGAAGTTAGAGTAGCAGTGATCGAGTGTATTTCCCCGTGCGTAGTGCAATCAATATGCTGATATAATTTAGGTAGCCTTGTTCTCAAATTTGCTTTGTTAAAATCCCCAGCTAAAATAAATGCAGCCTCAAGATATATGGTTTCCAGATGGAATAGAGTCCAGTGAAGTTCCGTGAGGGCCGTCTTGGTGTCTGCTTGAAGGTGAATGTACACAGCTGTGATGATAACTGAATAGAGTTCTCTTGGTAGGTAATATGGCCGGAATTTGATTGTTAGGAATTCTAGGTCAGGTGAGCAGAAAGACTTGAACTCCTGTATGTTGTTATGATTACACCATGAGTAATTAATCATGAAGCGTACACCTCAGCCCTTCCTCTTCCCAGAGAGGTGTTTATCTCTGTCGGCACGATGTATGGAGAAGCCCGGTGGCTGAACCGATTACGACAACATAGAGAGCCATGTTTCTGTGAAACAGATAATTTTACAATCTTTTATGTCTCTCTGGAAGGCAACCCTTGCTTGAATTTCATCTACCTTGTTGTCAAGAGACTGGACATTGGCGAGTAGTATACTCGCCAACTGAGGAACAGACATATACAGGGGGGGCAATCAACAACGTGAAGGAGTCCAGGTGAGTCCAATGAACACTGATGCGTATAATGATGGTGACAGTTGTGCGTAATGAAGGGCAGCCTGGCGCCCTCGAGCACCAGAGAGGGGGAGCGGGAGCAGGCGTGACAATTCCAGTCAATTTAGGAAATACTGGAATTTAAATGGAATTCATACCAACCCTGTTTCTTTTTTTTTTTACTTCCTGAATTGACTAGAATTGAAATGGAATTAACCCTAACCCTGGTAAGAAACCAAGGTTAAACTAAAAACTGCATTCACAGTGTTATACAGGATTAGGCAATGTGGCACATAGGCTACATGTGGTGTTAATTGCCATTACATGTTCCTAAATCATTTCATAGCTTTATCATCTGATTTAATAGCATAGCCCTATTCCATACTGTACATCTCTTTATGTTCATAGTGCTTTATGTTCACAAGTCTTTACTCTCCCCTATTAGTCCATTAGTTTTACAATCACATTTAAGAAGACATCAAGAGAGGTTCAAAATGTGCAAGAATGAAAGTCCTTTGTGTCAGCAATCATATTGTCTCTGCAATGATGACAGGCTGTCGTCCTTCTGTTTCTACTTGCTTGTGCCTGTTCAACTGTAACATATTGCTGTCCATAAAATTGAGATAAGGAAAAATTATGTGGGCTGTGGATGTGCAGGTGAAGCTGTTCTATCTGGACCTTGATCCGTGCTGGTGCATGCTTGTGTGTATGAAGACATGGAGAGACACAGAGACATACTGACAGAGTGAGAGAGAGAAGTGGGAGAGAGGTCAGCTAGAGTAATTGAAGGCCAGCTGAACAACAGTGCGGCTGGCTGGCACTTAACTTTGTGCTGACTCACAGATCAAACAGTCAGGTAGAGTCTGCTGCTGATTCACTCTGACTGACTGCAGGCCTGGCTGGCAGTTTGTCCTCCTTGGCCCTGAGTCAGCGCTACAGAGCTCTGCTGCCTGCCTACTGGAAGAGGAGGGCCGAACACGCCCCCATTCACATCGACAGGGTTCCTTGGTGTCCACATCACCAACAAACTATCATGGAGCCAAACACACCAAGAAAGTCGTGAAGAGGGCACGACAATGCCTTTTCCCCCTCAAGAGACTGAAAAGATTTGTCATTGTCACGACTTCTACCGAAGGTAGTTCCTCTCCCTGTTCGGGCGGCACTCGGTGGTCGGGGTCGCTGGTCTACTAGCCATCACTGATCCCTTTTTCCTTTTCTGTTTGTTTTATCTTTGGTTCTTTTTCACACTTGGTTTCATTTGTGTTCATTTCTGTGTGTATATATTTACCCTGTTGCCTGCCTAGGTTTGTGTGGGATTATTCTTTCATTGTGATGTGCTCGGTGAGGTTATGCCATTCTTTGTTTTCACGGATTCATAAGAGTGTTATTGTCGGAACTTTGTTTGTTCCTCTGTGTATTTGTACGGGTTCTCTGTTGTTGAGGGCATTGTACTTTTTTGATTGTGCCATACCTGTGTTGGTGGACTTGCCAATTAAAGTACGCTTCTCAAACATCTCTGCTCTCCTGCGACTGACTCCTTCACCAACCTCCTAAACGCAACATTATCACAGTCATGGGTCCCCAGATCCTCAATAAGTTCTACAGCTGCACCATCGGGAGCATCCTGACCGGTTGCTTCACCGCCTGGTATGGCAACTGCTCGGCCTCCGACCGTAAGGCGCTACAGATGGTAGTGCGTACATCCCAGTACATCACTGGGGCCAAGCTTCCTGCCATCCAGGACCTATATACTAGGCGGTGTCAGAGGAAGGCCCAAACATTTTTCGAAGACTTCGGTCACCCAAGTCATAGACCAGGACTGCCCAACACTCTTCCTGGAGATCTACCATCCTGTGGGTTTTCAGTCCTACAGGAGGAGCTGATCACAGTGCTGGATATGACCTACAGGAAGTTGTACACATCTGGTGATAAAGCACTGGTGGCAGGGATCCCTTGTTGTGTGTGGTTTGAAGAAAGAGAGATAGAGGGAGCTAAAAAAATAGAGGAAGACTTGGAGTTTTAGAGGGGTGGTGCATGTACAGCATAGGTCTTTGGGGCATGGGGCCGGGCAGAGGCTGGGTTGGTGTGTACCGATATAAAAAGAAACAAAAAACAACAACCAAGCTAAGGCCAAAGGTCACCTTTTAAGTGTAACGGATGTGAAACGGCTAGCTTAGTTAGCGGTGCGCGCTAAATAGCGCTTCAATCGGTGAGGTCACTTGCTCTGAGACCTTGAAGTAGTAGTTCCCCTTGCTCTGCAAGGGCCACGGCTTTTGTGGAGAATGGGTAACGATGCTTCGAGGTTGACTGTTGTTGATGTGTGCAGAGAGTCCCTGGTTCGTGCCCGGGTATAGGCGAGGGGACGGTCTAACGTGTTATACTGTTACATTGATGCTGTTGACCCGGATCACTGGTTGCTGCGGAAAAGGAGGAAGGTCAAAAGGGGGGTGAGTGTAACGGATGTGAAACAGCTAGCTGAGTTAGCGGTGCGCGCTAAATAGCGTTTCAATCGGTGACGTCACTTGCTCTGAGACCTTGAAGTAGTAGTTCCCCTTGCTCTGCAAGGGCCGCGGCTTTTGTGGAGTGATGGGTAACGATGCTTCGAGGGTGACTGTAATTGATGTGTGCAGAGGGTCCCTGGTTCGCGCCTGGGTATGGGCGAGGGGACGGTCTAAAGTTATACTGTTACATAAGCATCAATATTTTATCAGGCTCTCTGACCTTGTGATCTTCGGGTAAATGGATGTTCCTGGTCGAATAACATACTGTACATGACATGGTCACTCACTCTACATTACACTGCACAGGCCTCATACCTGGGTAAATACCCTTGTAAAAGCTAGTACATTCACCTATCAATAACTTTAATTTTTTTTCAGTATTTTCCAGGAAAACTGAGTTGAATTGAGAGGTAAATACTGTGTATCTGTCTCGAAACAGGTTCAAGCTTTCCATATAATTACCTGTGAATAATGCTTATCTAATGGCCACAATCCTGGTTTAGATTTATCCACACCTTAAGCCTTTGTTGACAGAGCATTTCCTGTAATAACAAAAAAGTAGTTGAAACTTAAGTTGTCAGGTTTTTGATAACGGTCTGTTTGTCCCATCATGACGTTATAATGACAGACTCTCTGATTTAAATACACTTGCCATACGTAGCCTGTATTTGAGTGAAAAATATGAACTCCATTCACATACATGTGTTTAACCCTTTAGGGCACTACTAACAGGAGAGGGAGGGGAAGGATGAACCGAGACAAGTGAAATTACAGAGGATCAGAATGTCTGCTCAAACAGGATTACCGCACTTCCTCCACACACTGTATCACAACAGCAACATCTGGTCACACTTCCATAGCTGGGGCTGATGCTAAAGGATTTATTCACAGACATGCTTATTATGTATGATTACAGCCAGACTGTCAGGAATGAGGAAACCTACCAGGCCTGGATTTTACACCTGCCAATGCAAACAATGCATACAGTAAGAGTTCATAGCATGAAAAAAAAAAGACCACCAGAAATGCATGGAATGGCTCGGTTTCAGATCCGCCAGATCCCCTGGCGGAAATTACTTTGGTCCGTTTTAACAGGCTGACATCCACATTGTGAAGTTCACTGGTGTGAGTGAGAAAGGTAGAAAGGAGGAGAAATATGAAAACAGCTCTGGTGGTTTTGGGTGTAGGATGAGGGCTGAGTGGGCTGTGGGTGTGTCTGGACCTGTTGGAGAGATTTGGATAGGGGAAATATGGCTGTTGGGGTATGGTGTTGAATGTCAAAAGGGCTTCAAAAGTTCAGTGAAAATTCCCAAGGTCAGGGAGTAGGATGAACAATAGCTATAGACTAACTCTCTCAGGTGTGTTAACCGCTTTAGTCCTCTAAGGTGTAGCACCCCCCCCCCCTCATTGACCACAGCTGTAGGACATATAGTAATGTCAGTTTATGTGTGTGTATTCTTCCTCATATGCCTAGCTCCATGTACTACACCTGTTCAGTATCCTGGAATGGGCCCACAGATACGCACATACTACGTAACATAACTTCCTTCTCTTAGTTAAAGCCATCCATCCCTAAAAATACCTGAGATCTATAATGTACTTCCAGCAATCTGAACTTTTACCCCAAAATTCTGATCGATGCCAGAATAAGAAACACATTTCTTCCCTCTGGGTGTGTGTATTAAAACCTAATTGTTGTTTGCTTCCAGATCCGAACACACACAACGGTACTTCTCGGTTTGGTAGGTTGAGAGCCTCCCTATGGAGGAAATGGGTGGATGTTTTTGAGAGTGTCCTGTGGGACAGTGCCCTTCCGGATCTGTAGCCATGCAGCTCTTACCACCAGCACTTTGGCTCTGGCTAAGATATCATACAACTGGCCCTGTGTGGCCTATGGGCCCACTTAACACCACCAGCCTCCTATTCAATGGGGCCTTTCACTGATCATGGGAATTAATGACCCAGTGTTTGAGCCCAGGGATATTTGAGGGATGTTGAAACTAAGAATAACATAACTATAAGAAATCTTGAAACTGCAGAGTTACTTTCTTGCTTTCTTGCAATGAGTAGGGTTGCAATGTAGGTATAGAGCAAAGAGGAGTCTGATCATATAAAGGCTAGTTTGATTTAAGGTCTGGTTCAACATTTCCTTTGATTTAATGAACTATTTGAACAGGTTTATCAACTGGTTTCTTTCTTTTAGCAGTTTGTGTGTGTGTGTGTACGTGTGCGTGTTTGTGTGTGTGTGTGTGTGTGTGTGTGTGTGCGTGTGTGTGTGTTTGCTTCAACAAAAAAACCTTTCTTCTACAGGGCAAAGGACATTGATTTACATAGTGGGGTGGTGTTTGTATAACCTTTTTGACCTCAAGGAATAGGTATGTTAATGTGTGTGTGTCTGTGTGTTTTTTTGAGTGTGAGTGCATGTGTGAGTGTGTTCATGTACTGTATATGTGAGTGTGTGTGCACACACTCGTCTGCTTAATTTACTCAAATGTAAATATAAAATGTGTGTAACAGGGCTGCTTGTTATTGAGTTGGATACTCTCACTAAGCGTGTAAATAATGTCCGGGCTTCAGGGAGCAACTATGCACAACTTCTGAGCTCATCAAATAACTTTTATTTTATTTTGTAGCCCTTTTTTTTACCCCTTTTTTCTCCCCAATTTCATGGTATCCAATTGGTAGTAGTTATGGTATTGTCTCATCGCTGCAACTCCCGCACGGACTCGGGAGAGGCGAAGATTGAGAGCCATGCGTCCTCCGAAACACAACCCAACCTAGCCGCACTGCTTCTTGACACAATGCACATCCAACCTGGAAGCCAGCCGCACCAATGTGTCGGAGGAAACACCGTACACCTGGTGACCTGGTTAGCGCGCACTGCGCCCGGCCCGACACAGGAGTCGCTAGTGCGCGATGAAACAAGGATATCCCTGCTGGACAACGCTGGGCCAATTGTCGCGACCGGCTGCGACAGAGCCTGGGCTCGAAACCCAGATGCGATGCAGTGCCTTAGACCACTGCGCCACCCGGGAGGCCCCTCTCATCAAATAACTTAATCCACCGACTCCCCTCTTCTCCCTTCAACTGTCTCGAGTGCTGGCTGGCTGCACTAATCTCTAAAGAAAACACCTCCTCTGTCCAAGTCTTCACTATAAACAAGAGGCCTGTCAGCCTGACTAGATGTCCCACGTCAGCTTGTTTGTCTCAGCGTGTATAAATTGATTCATGGATTGTTGTTTGCACAGTCCTTGAGGGTGTGATAAGGCTTGACTGTAGAATAACAATATACGGAAGTTACAGTATTTGACTAAACTAGTGTGTGTGTGTGTGTGTGTGTGTGTGTGTGTGTGTACCTTGTTGTGTGTGAATCTTATTGGCTTGATAAGACATGAGGTTTTGTATATACTGCAAAAATGCTGCATTGGATTTGGGGGGTTTGTGTGTAGCATGCACCGAGATCATGTTGGGTTCGTGTTGCCTCTTTTCACGCTTGAACTGTTCAACTGCACTGTGTATGTTGGCACTGGGACCAGAGATGATGGGGGAGGACATTTCTTCACTGTAACAGGGCTGATTGCACCAAACCACTTTGATGGCGAGAGCGATTTCAGTGCCTTGCTCAGTAGGACACAGCCAAAGCATGTTCTGTATGCAGCATAATGAGGCTTCTGTGTGAGAAATCATTGAAACAACAAAGTCAGGGCCCTTAAATGGCTCAGCAGCAGAGGACCAAAGACATCCTGTTTCTAGGCCGCCCATTTCTGTGGGCTGAAACTCTTAGCTGCTTTTCCTGTGAAACGTCAGAAGTTATGATTACTGTACACAAGTTACAATCTCAATCAAGGAGGCTTTATACTTTAGACGTCCAAAGTTTAGAACAGTGTCTTACTCATGAGCAGGGGAATTTGCTCACCTCCTTACTTTTTTTTCTCTCAATGGTGATATTCATTAGGGATGACCTTGGTTGTAGCCATGTTGCTTCAGGTGGAGATATGGGATGTGGAATGTGCATGCGTGGTGTGAGAGATTTGAGTGATCAATTTACAGTGAGCTCCAGAAAAGGTATTGGGACAGTGATATTTTTTGTTGTTGTTTTAGCTCTGTACTCCAGCACTTTGGATTTGAAATGATCCAACGACTATGAGGTTAAAGTGCAAACACACAAATATCATGACCCCCCCCCCCCCCCCCCAAAAAAAATTGCTAAACTCCCCTGTTATTGTAATGGCGATAGGTTAGCAGGTCTTGGGGATATGATATTTATGCGTCTAACTTTGTCACTCATCATTATTCACGATTATCAGTAATCATACTAGCATCCACGTTAATGTAGAAGTGTTTAGAAAACATATTCTATTCTTATTTACTAAAAAAGTGACTCCAAAATGACACAATACATTATTTACCATTCATTTCTATTGGGCATAAAATAATATGAAACACAACCAAAACTAACAGCAAATGCATCCAACAAATGTATAGATTCACACAAGCTTGAGGTAATCCTTGCGTGCTATGAGTATGGGACCAAATACTTAACTTTTTAATAGTGAATTTGTCCCAATACTTTTGGTCCCCTAAAATGGGGGGGGGGGATTATGTACACAAAGTGCATAATTACTAAACAGTTCACCCAATATGGATGAAAATACCCTCAAATTAAAGCTGACAGTCTTCACTTTAACCTCAGTCATTGTATCATTTCAAATCCAAAGTGATGGAGTACCGAGCCAAAACAACAAAACGTGTCACTGTCCCAATACTTTTGGAGCTCACTGTACATGTGCATGTAAAAGTAGTGACATACAGCACATTTGGGAAAGCATTCAGACTCCTTGACTTTTCCCACATTTTGTTACAGGCTTATTCTAAAATGAATTAATATTTTTTTTCCTCATCAATCTACACACAATACCCCATAATGACCAAACAAAAACAGGTTTAGAATTTTATGTTGTTGCAAAAAACTGAGATATGACATTTACATAAGTATTCAGACCCTTTACTCAGTACTTTGTTGAAGCACCTTTGGCAGCGATTACAGCCTCAATTCTTCTTGGGTATGATGCTACAAGCTTGGCACACTTGTATTTGAGAAATGTCTCCCATTCTTCTCTGTATCAAGGCACAAGGCGAGACCCAAATGTAGACTCAGGAGGCAGATGTTTGGAGTCTTACAATGTTTATTAATCCAAAGGGGTAGGCAAGAGAATGGTTGTGGACAGGCAAAAATGTCAAAACCAGATCAGAGTCTAGGAGGTACAGAGTGACAGACAGGCCCGTGGTCAAGGCAGGCAGAATAGGTAGGCAGGTGGGTACAGAGTCCAGAAACAGGCAAGGGTCAAAACCGGGAAGACTAGAAAAAGGAGAATAGCAAAAAGCAGGAGAAGCAGCAGAATGGGAAAAACGCTGGTTGACTTGGAAACATACAAGACGAACTGGCACAGAGAGACAGGAATCACAGGGATGAATACACTGAGGAAAACAAGCGATGCCTGGAGGGGGTGGAGACAATAACGAGGACAGGTGAAACAGATCAGGGTGTGACACTGAAGATCCTTTCAAGCTCTCAGCATGGATGGGGAGCGTCGCTGCACAGCTATTTTCAGGTCTCTCCAGAGATATTCGATCGGGCTCTAGTCCGGGCTCTGGCTGGGCCACATCAGGACATTCAGAGACTTGTCCCGAAGCCACTCCTGCGTTGTCTTTGCTGTGTGCTTAGGGTCGTTGTCCTGTTGGAAGGTGAACCTTCGACCCCACTGAACCTTCGTCCCGAGCACTCTGGAGCAGGTTTAGATCAAGGATCTCTCTGTACTTTGCTCCATTCATCTTTCCCTCGATCCTGACTAGTCTCCCAGTCCCTGCCGCTGAAAAAACATCCCCACAGCATGATGCTGCCACCACCATACTTCACCGTATGAATGGCGCCAGGTTTCCTCCAGATGTGACACTTGGCATTCAGGCCAAAGAAAACAGAAAATCTTGTTTATCATGGTCGGAGAGTTCTTTAGGTGCCTTTTGGAAAACTCCAAGTGGGTTCTTGGTCACCTCCCTGACCAAGCCCTTCTCCCCCGATTAGTTTGGCTGGGCGGCTAGCTCTAGAAAGAGTCTTGGTGGTTCCAAACTTCTTCTATTTAAGAATGATGGAGGTCACTGTGTTCTTGGGGACCTTCAATACTGCAGAAATGATTTGGTACCCTTCCCCAGATCTGTGTCTCGACACAATCCTGTCTCGGAGCTCTACTAAAAATTCCTTCGACCTCATAGTTGTTGTTTTTTTCTCTGACATGCGCTGTCAACTGTGGGACCTTTATATAGACTGGCCTTTCCAAATCATGTCCAATCAATTGAATTTACCACAGGTGGACTCCAATCAATTTCGAGTCTCATAATAAAGGGTACTTAAGTAAATATGGTATTTAGTTTTTTATTTGTAAGAAATTTGCAAAAATGTCTGAACCTGTTTTTGCTTTGACATTATGGGGTATTGGGTATAGATTGATGAGGAAAATGTTTTATTGAATCCATTTTATAATAAGGCTGTAATGTAACAAAATGTGGAAAAAGAGAAGGGGTTAGAATACTTTCCGAATGCACTGTACAAACACACATACTCACAAATTCACAAACAGACACAAACACACCACTGACACTCACACTTGAGTGAATTACAGTAAACCTTATGACTTGTTGAAATATCAGGGGTGGTCTCATTCACCAGCATACTGCCTGCCCTCCAGGACATCTACAGCACCCGATGTCACCGGAAGTCCAAGAAGATCATCAGGGACCTCAGCCTCCTGAGCTACAGCCTGTTCACTCCGCTACCGCTAGCTGGCCTCTGCCCAGTACCCTGCCCTGAACTTTAGTCACTGTCACTAGCCAGCTACCGTCTGGTTACTCAATCATCCCCGAACCTTAGAGACTGCTGTCTATATACATAGACATGGAACACTGGCCACTTTGATAATGTTTGCATACTGTTTTACCCACTTCATATACATATACACTTCATATGTATATACTGTATTCTAGGCAAGGCCTATCCTATTCAACTATTGCTGTACATACAGTATACTATTCTATCCATATACTGTCCCTAATATCCCATCATAAATATATTTATATTTATACTCCGGACTCCGACATTGCTCGTCCTAATATTTATATATTTCTTAATTCCATTATTTTAGGTTTTAGATTTGTGTGTATTGTTGTGTATTGTTAGATATTACTGCACTGTTGGAGCTAGGAACACAAGCATTTCACTACACCCGCAATAACATCTGCTAAATATTTGTATGCGACCAATGACATTTTATTTAATTTGAGGTTTGAAGTGAAGCACAAACAATTATTTATATATACACTAGATCGATGGTTCCCAAACTTTTTATAGTCCCGTACCCCTTCAAACATTCAACCTCCAGTTGCTAAGCCCCTCAAGCACCAGGGTCAGCGCACTCTCAAATGTTGTTTCTTGCCATCATTGTAAGCCTGCCACACACACACACTATACAATACATTTATATCAAACATAAGAATGAGTGTGAGTTTTTGTCACAAACCGGCTCGTGGTAAGGCCATAAAAAGACTCCAGCCATCCAAGTCATAGACTGTTCTCTCTGTTACCACACGGCAAGTGGTACCGGAGCGCCAAGTCTAGGTACAAGAGTCTTCTAAACAGCTTCTACCCCCAATCCATAACACTTTCCACGCTGCTGCTACTGTCTGTTATTATCTATGCAGAGTCACTTTAAGAATTCTACCTACATGTACATATTACCTCAATTACCTCAACAACGGTGCCCCCGCAAATGGACTCTGTACCCCGTTACACACTGTATATAGCTATTGTTATTTACTGCTGCTCTTTGATTATTTGTTATTCTTATCTCTTACTTTTCTGTGGGCATTTTCTTAAAGCTGAATTGTTGGTTGAAGGCTTGTTAGCACCTGTTGTATTCGGCGCATGTGACAAGTAACATTTGATATGAAAGACTATATCAGGGGATGACCTATGCAGCCCCAGTAGTCAATAGTTTCTCAAAAGTTCAAAAGGTGTGGACGGTAGTTGGACAGGATCTAATTTCTTCAGCTCTCAGGTCTAGAATGATAATGAACTATTTTTGAATTGCTTTCCAGTGGCTGTGGTTTTTTGCACCATTTAAGGTGTCTCATAGGGTGTTCGGTAGAGAGGTAACATTGAATTCAAGATCAGTCCTATGGTCCATGCGTGCATAAGTTCATAAGCACGTGTGAATCTGTGTTCTGTCAGCCTTTCATCAATATGGCTACAGTTTCTACTGTAAAACTTGGCATACTAAACTTTTACTCAAATATTTACAATTACAGGTTTTTTCTCGATTGCTAAGACACTTTTAATGAAACTGGGGTCCACTCCATCATAACCTAATCAGCACAACGCTGTTATTTTTTTCAAAACATAATTTCTCATTGCTTTCACACACAATGCAAATGTTAAGCACATTCTTTACAAAACAGCAAACACAACTCTCTACAAAAGATGCAAAAAAATTCAAACATTTGGTCACAGCTGATTTAAATTACTCTCATGAATGTGAACCTCTTCTGCACATGTACAAAACTTATTAGCACAATGGTTCAATCAGCAATCAGTCCTTATTCATGCATAAAAGAGGTCACCTCTGAGTTGCTGTTTGTAGGAATGGACCGAGTAAGAGGCCGAGGGCAAGGACAAAGGAGAGGCAGAGGCAGAGGCAGAGGCAGAGGCAGAGGCAGAGGGGCCCATAGAGGAATGGGAGAGATAGTTAATCTCTGAGTTCAAATGGAAAAAGGTCAAATAAAGCCTTTGTTTCTGGATTTTCATATTCAGTGAAATTGTTTCTGCATTGGTCATCTTTGGTAAAAAATCATTTTAGGACAAAAGAGGACAGCCCATGCTGTGATAATATGTTTACTTGCCTTTTATGGTGCATACTATAATTATAGTATCAACAAATGGCACAGACATATAACAGATTGTTAACCATGTTAGGTTTAGGGTCTTAATGCATTTTGTAAACAAAATCATTTTGGCCAACATGTTTCAGTTTGGGGCTGTGGGTTAATTGTTTTGAAAAAGTGAATTCTGTTTGATCTAAGTGGGACCTTTCACCTTTGGGACCTTTGTCCCATAAGTGTGCACGTGTGTGTGTGTGTATGTGTGTGTCTGTGAGCACTCATGACATATGTTCATGTATACAAGCACATAGGTAATCTAAATGAGTGTAACCATACTAAACAGATCAGGTGGATGGAATGGGTCTGCTTTTCAGGCTCTCAGGTTCACTGGTCAGGGCCATAGGTGTCCCTATAGGACTGAATGTGTAACAAGAAGTCCGAATATTACCCCGCCCATACACTATAACAACCTATGACTGTCATGGCAACCATTTCAATGTGAGATAAAGAAACAGAGTAACTTTTCTGTTTTCAGTCCAAAGTCCAAGGTCATGAATGTGGTGTGAGAGAGGCTCTAAGTGGAAAAACAGTGAGTGATATTTCTGGTTATGTTTAGGGTCTGCAGGGTGCATAGACAGGCTTTTGTGCCTCGGAACACCCTTGCAGGAAGTCCTCCTTCTGCATTCAGAAGATCCAGGGCGTTCTAGGGAGTTTAGGCAGCACAACGTTGAGGTGATATCTGATGGTGTATGTTTTAGACGAAGGAGCCAGTGTCCAGTTTCAACATAATAAATCACTATGAATCACTAAGACCTAAGACACTAACATCCAACTGTCCTCTTTCTGTACAGGGGGTATAGAGATGAACTGCAGGGGACATGGATGCATATTTATTTGTTTTCAGTTTAGAGGTGAAGTACAGGGTACTGATTTACTGCTTTGATTCAAACAATAATAACGTCACCAACTATGACTTCGGTCTATTACATAGGCAGACCACACCAATAAACCATCTCTGTAGGCAGAAATGACCCAGCCTTCGCTGCCACGCGCTTCATTTGGCCATTTAGCCACTCTCGACAATTCACACCGAACACAGACTGCCATTGATCAGCAGGGCCTCTAAAGTTGAACCTCTCTCGCTATCGCTTTCTCCATATAACTCTTCCAGCCTCTCGCTCGCGCAATCTTTCTCTCTCGCTCTCTCCCTCTCTATTGCACTCTCTCTCTCAACGTTGTCCCCTATCAACCTCTCCCTCTCTCTCTCACACACACACACGGAGGAGGGGCTGACGTGCTCTACAATGTTTGTCAGAGCATCAATGAGTGTAAGCCTACTCAAGGTGAGTGACAATGTCACTACATGTGGATCAGTTTCCAAGTGACATCCTGTTATCCACTCAGTCAGCATGGACCGAATATGTATCATTGTACCTCCCCTTTCTCTCCATTGAACATATTCTTTCCATTTCTCTTTTCTTGGCTCCTTGGGGCTTTGCCAATCGCCACTGCGTTCCCATCGGCCTCTGGCCCTGGCCTGACCTCACAGGTCCATAGACAAAGTGCTGACATGCTTAGCTATTCCAACACTCAACTTTGAACACCTACTCTCTCAATCTGGAATTAGTTGCTAGCTCATCATCACAATGTCCAAGTCCACTATGATACACACATTCTTGAGAAGAAAATACAGGACATGTATTTCCATCAACACATTTTCTTCCAAAGGTTATTGAACTATTGGTTTAGGGAATACTATTGTAAGGCTATTGAACTAAACTGGAAATACTGCTATAAGCTAAAACGAATCATGTTGATTAAATGTATAATTGTAAGGCAACCAGATGCAATAGGATTATGAGTTTGCTCAACATTTAGGCATATACAGTTGAAGTCGGAAGTTTACATACACTTTACCAAATACATTTAAACTCAGTTTTTCACAATTCCTGACATTTAATCCTAGTAAAAATGTCCCTGTCTTAGGTCAGTTAGGGTCACCGATTTATTTTAAGAATGTGAAATGTCAGAATAATAGTAGAGAGAATGATTTATTTCAGCTTTTATTTCTTTCATCACATTCCCAGTTGGTCAGAAGTTTACATACACTCAATTAGTATTTGGTCGCATTGCCTTTAAATTGTTTAACTTGGATCAAACGTTTCAGGTAGCCTTCCACAAGCTTCCCACAATAAGTTCCTCCTGACAGAACTGGTGTAACTGAGTCAGGTTTGTACGCCTCCTTCCTCGCACACGCTCTTTCAGTTCTGCCCACAAATTTTCTATAGGATTGAGGACAGGGCTTTGTGATGGCCACTCCAATACCTTGACTTTGTTGTCTTTAAGCCGTTTTGCCACAACTTTGGAAGTATTCTTGAGGTCATTGTCCATTTGGAAGACCCATTTGTGATGAAGCTTTAACTTCCTGACTAATGTCTTGAGATGTTGCTTCAACATATCCAGATCATTTTCCTACCTCATGATGCCATCTATTTTGTGAAGTGTACCAGTCCCTCCTGCAGCAAAGCACCCCCACGACATGATGCTGCCACCCCCGTGCTTCACGGTTAGGATGGTGTTCTTCGGCTTGCAATTCTCCCCCTTTTTCCTCCAAACTTAATGATGGTCATTATGGCCAAACAGTTCTATTGTTGTTTCATAAGACCAGAGGACATTTCTTCAAAAATCTTTGTCCCCATGTGCAGTTGCAAACTCTAGTCTGGCTTTTTTATGGCAGTTTTGGAGCTGTGGCTTCTTCCTTGCTGAGCGGTCTTTCAGGTTATGTTGATATAGGACTGGTTTTACTGTGGATATAGATATTTTTGTACATGTTTCCTCCAGCATCTTCACAAGGTCCTTTTCGCTGTTGTTCTGAAATTGATTTGCACTTTTCACACCAAAGTACGTTCATCTCTAGTAGACAGAACGCATCTTCTTCCTGAGCAGTATGACAGCTGCGTGGTCCCAAGGTGTTTATACTTGCGTATTATTGTTTGTACAGATGAACGTGGTACCTAAAGGTGTTTGGAAATTTCTCCCAAGGATGAACCAGACTTGTGGAGGTCTACAGTTATTTTTCTAAGGTCTTGGCTGATTCCTTTTGATTTTCCCATGATATCAAACAAAGAGTCACTGAGTTTGAAGGTAGGCCTTGAAATACATCCACAGGCACACCTCCAATTGACTCAAATGATGTCAATTAGCCTATCAGAAGCTTCTAAAGCCATGACATAGTTTTCTGGAATTGTCCAAGCTGTTTAAAGGCACAGTCAACTTTGTGTATGTAAACTTCTGACCCACTGGAATTGTGATACAGTGAATTATAAGTGAACTAATCTGTCTGTAAACAATTATTGGAAAAATTACTTGTGTCATGCACAAAGTAGATGTCCTAACCGACTTGCCAAAACTATAGTTTGTTTACAAGAAATTTGTGGAGTGGTTGAAAAATGAGTTTTAATAACTCCAACCTAAGTGTATGTAAACTTCCGACTTCAACTGTAGGTGAACCATCAACAATCTCAAGTTCAATTGTATGTTCACTTTGAATTTGCTTGAGTGAACATACAATTCAACTTGAGAATTTATTCTACCTTATTTGCATATTTCCCAGTGTAAGATTACTCTTTATGACAATACATTACATATATCACAAGGCCTTTCTTTGAGGGTCCAGTTACACCCAAACGCAGTGGTCTGAAACTCCCGATTTACTGGCCACATCAAGCTTGCAAGTCACATTGTGATGGCTTATGAACTCAGCAAAAAAATAAACGTCCCTTTTTCAGGACCCTGTTGGTCAAAGATCATTTGTAAAAATCCAAATAACTTTACAGATTTTCATTGTAAAGAGTTTAAACACGGTTTCCCATGCTTGTTCAATGAACCACAAACAATGAATGAACATGCACCTGTGGAACGGTCTTTAAGATACTAACAGCTTACAGATGGTAGGCAATTAAGGTCACAGTTATGAAAACTTAGGACAATAAAGAGGCCTTTCAGCTAACTCTGAAAAACACCAAAAGAAAGATGCCAGTGTCCCTGCTCATCTGTGTGAACTGCCTTAGGCATGCTGCAAGGAGGCATGAGGACTGCAGATGTGGCCAGGGCAATAAATTGCAATGTCCGTACTATGAGATGCCTAAGACAGCGCTACAGGGAGACTGGCCATACAGCCGATTATCCTCGCAGTGGCAGACCACGAGTAACCATACCTGCACAGGATTGGTACATCCGAACATCACACCTGCGGAACAGGTACAGGATGGCAACAACAACTGCCCGAGTTACACCAGGAACGCACAATCCCTCCATCAGTGCTCAAACTGTCCACAATAGGCTGAGAGAGGCTGGACTGAGGGCTTGTAGGCCTGTTGTAAGTTAGCCATCACCAGCAACAACGTTGCCTATGGGCACACCCACCGTCGCTGGACCAGACAGGACTGGCAAAAGTGCTCTTCACTGACGATTCGCAGTTTTGTCTCACCAGGGGTGATGGTCGGATTTGCGTTTATCGTCGAAGGAAGGAGCGTTGCACATAGGCTTATACTCTGGAGCGGGACCAATTTGGAGGTGGAGGGTCCGTCATGGTCTGGGGCGGTGTGTTACAACATCATTGGAATGAGCTAGTTGTCATTGCAGTCAATCTCAACGCTGTGCGTTACAGGGAAGACATCCTCCTCCCTCATGTGGTACCCTTCCTGCAGGCTCATCCTGACATGACCCTCCAGCTTGACCATGCCACCAGCCATACTGCTCGTTCTGTGCATGATTTCCTGCAAGACAGGAATGTCAGTGTTCTGCCATGACCAGCGAAGAGCCTGGATCTCAATCCCTTTGAGCACGTCTGGAACCTGTTGGATCGGAGGGTGAGGGCTAGGGCCATTCCCCCCAGAAATGTCTGGGAACTTGCAGGTGCCTTGGTGGAAGAGTAGGGTAACATCTCACAGCAAGAATTGGCAAATCTGGTGCAGTCCATGAGGAGGAGATGCACTGCAGTACTTAATGCAGCTGGTGGCCACACCAGATACTACCTATTATCTTTGATTTTGACCCCTCCTTTGTTCAGGGATACATTATTCCATTTCTGTTAGTCACATGTCTGTGGAACATGTTCAGTTTATGTCTCAGTTGTTGAATCTTGTTATGTTCATACAAATATTTACACATGTTAAGTTTGCTGAAAATAAATTAAGTTGACAGTGAGAGGACATTTCTTTTAGAGTTTAGATTATTTGATTTTATTTGATCATTTAATAAGCAATACAACCACACATGGATAATACATTTAAAATCATTGATAACGACACAAGAAAGTTTGAAAACATATTTCCATTGTGGTCCTATGTAAATCAATTGTTAAAAAAATGTAACATAGTAGGCCTAGGCTACATACTATAATATACTTAACATACTAGGCATACTTGGGTTACAGATATAATAATAATAATAATAATAATTACTCAATTTTTAAACTTATATTGTGCTTTTCAAAGAATCTCAAAATGCCTAAAATGTAAAACAACAAACAACCATTTTTTATTTAAGTAGGCGTGTCAGTTAAGAACAAATTCTTACTTACAAGGGCGGCCTACCCCGGCCAAACTTGGACAACGCTGCGTCAATTGTGCACCGCCCTATGGGACTCCCAATCACGGCTGGATGTGACACCCCTTGCACTGAGACCACTGCGCCAATAAGGGAGCCCATTTTAAATGATGGAGATTGAATGTCTCAGTCGGCTTCAGGATGAAGTTGAAACAGTTTGAGCTGGAAAGGTAGTAGAGGTTCAGTGGAGTTTCAGTGGAGGGGGCATCGATGGGACAGCCGAGGAGAAACAAAGACAGTCTAAAAATAGACAGGCCCGGAGCTCTTCAACAATGCACCACACCTGCTTCTCTGAATGGTCAGTCACTTCATTGGAGCCACTCCTCGGGTACTGGTCCTCTATAGCCAAGATTATATCACCCACCTGGGTGATGCCATGGCTGCTGAAAAGTGCATGAAAAGCCACCGCATCTTGTCAGTGGTTAGGAGCATTCCCTGAACAGTCTCTGAACTTCCTCTGCTACCTCTGGACACAGCATGCAGTCCTTTGTGTTATACACATGAAATAACAAACCGCATTATTTGAATCTATCAGATTCTAGAGCAGTGACTTATGTAGCATTATATTCTAATGTTATTAGCAGGCTGCCATTGCATAGTTTCTGGAACTTTCCAGCCCTATCCAGCTTGCTCTCGCATGCTCAGTAGCCATGCCTCCAGATAGCATCTAGCCCTTGATCATGACTCTTAGTTCCATTACATTATACATAAGAGTAATTGGACGAAGGTGTTTTCTGTAGGGGAAGAATTGTTAGGATCTTGACGCTCGGTCTGAACATTAACATGCATCGCTTGCAGTACAGTTTTGGAAGCATAAGAACCCTATCTTTGATATCAGCGTGAAGTCATTTTCAAAAAACAAAAGGTTAAATTGATACACAACTTGATAGGGTTAGTGTTACCACACGGCAATATCTCTGTTACATCGCTTGTTACCGGAAAACCGACTGAAGACAAGAGGCAACCAACCCCCTGTGCTAATTAACTATCTAACATCCTCTGAACACCCGTGTGTAAGCATAACTCAGGAAGTGTAGCGGAAGTGTAGTTTAGTCAGATGGAGGCACCCATAGCCTTGTGGATCTGTGCAAAACTGCTACAGTAAGTGTATCTTTTTTCTTCTTTCTCGCTGACATACGTTTTGAAAGACGTATCACAAGCGATGATTATTGACGTTTCTAAACATTAAAACATAGTGTCGAGTTTGTATTTCACAAGGCAGTCGTGGGCAAAGGTTTGTGACTTTGTGAAAATCTGTATTTTTTTTAAGCTAACTTACTTGCCACTTATTTCATGTGTTTTCTTCCTTCACAGACTCCATATTTGGTCATATGATACATTTTGTGTATGGTTTCCTGGAAAGAAGGGGTGGCTGAACTAACACTTTGGCTCAGCTTACCCCACTCTCCCCTACAGTGTTCTCTTCCAAACATTAATTTGTAATTCCACTCAACAATGTTTTTATACATTCAGATTACTGTGAGCAAAGGTTGTTGAGTGAACAAATGTTCACACTTTAGCTCAATTTCTTGTCCTTCTTGAAGTCCACCCAACTCACAGAATAACGCTGATTAAGCAATTGGTTAAGTTGTCTTTTTTTACAGGACATTGACAGTCAATTGTGGCAGAGGAGGCTGGTGGGAGGAGCAAGAGGAGGACGGCTCATTGTAGTGACTGGAATGGAATTAATGGAATGGAGTCAAACATGTGGTTTCCATATGTTTGATGTTTCAATTTATTCCATTCCAGTCTTTACAATGAGCCTATCTTCACATAGCTCCTCCAACCAGCCTCCTCTGATTAGTGTGGGTAGTTCCCTTTGTTTTTACACGTGATGCATGTGTGGACAGACGCAGATCCAAGTGAAGCACATCCTCCCTATAAAACTGGAAACGAGCACCGATTAATTTGCTCTACATCCCGTTGGACAGTTAGCTTCACTATTCTAGGCATGTTTTCCTGAATAGTGCATACAGCGCAAAGACCCCCTGCCAGTGTGTTTATCACTTCATCGAGCACAGAGACAAGTGCAGCAGATGTGTGAGTTCAGACGGGCGACAATGAAAACAGTCTGCGAGGGCCATTCTGGGCTCCCTGGAACTAATTCCAGTCCCCGGTCGAATGAAAGCTCCATTGAATAAAGTGTACAAAATGACACTGAAATGTAATATGTAGTTCATAGGGCGCAACAGCATCTCATGAGCGCGTTGCATAGACTGACAAATACTCACTCATTCAATCATTCCAGCCTTTTTAGCTGTACCGGCTGGTCACTCCCATGTAGGCCTATGTAAACAGATTTGTCGCAAGTGAAAAAATATTCTTTCTTCCCTCCTCCCTCTCTCAGCATCAAGCGCAGCCCGCACGGAGGGCTCTGGCTGCTGCGACTTTCTCTCAGCCTCTTTGGTGCAAATGCGATGAGGAGAAGGGAACTTTCGTCCACTGATAAGAAGACGTCTTAGATGCTATAGCAGTTTCTTTCTGGAAATAAAAAACTGATTTGCGGAATTGTCATATCAATCAATCGAATGAAAGCAGGTATGGAGTTCCAGAGCATTTTGTTTATTTTGTTGATGAAGCCTCTTGGACAATGGGGCTCTCACTTCATTCTTTTCATAATACGGTTTTTGATTATTTTATTGATTTCTGGTGGTCTGGTTTGGTAATGGTGATATTGCAAAATTATATATTGATGGGAATTTTCATTTTATTCTATTCATTACAAGGCTAATATTGTTTTGGATTACGATTTTTGTCTGTTTGTCATTCGTTAAAGTATTTTTTTACTATCTAATTAGTCATTGAGACAACAATATGGATGGAATACATGACAGTTTGTTTTTTACATGAAAATGTGTTAGGTTAATGAATTAACTGATTTTATTTTATTGTTGTTTCGTTTTTAGGCTACAATCTTATATATATATATTTTTTCCCATAGAGTTCTTAAAAATAAAATATGTATATATAGTAACATAAAACAATTATTTATAACGCACATCATTTATTTAACCTTGAGATTAGAAACCTATTTTGTGAGGTTATTATGGATTTTTATATTATTCGACAACTCATGGCTTTATTGAAAACCAATAGTTGATCTCATGTTCCCTTTGCAAGATAGGTTGTGTGAGTCTAAAGTTATTAGCAAAAACATATTTGCATCACAATTACTGAAGTTAGTGCTACTTTAGGACCCAGAGGACACCCTTGCTTGCAGTGATTTTTATTGTATCGACATTTTTCCACTTTGATTTTAGATTATATTTTCCCATAAAAATCCGAATTATGAACAAAAAAAATGAAATTAGCGCGCGAGAGAGATTGCATTCTAGCACCATCTTTTGGTGGCCGTGCGCGGGATTCTTTCGACCACGGGCTGGAGTGGAAAATGGTGTATGGGATGGAGTTTTAGAGATTATACTGTAATGGAAAATCACTCAGTTAAATGCAGGCCTTCTTTAACAGAAAATTATACTGGCAACGTATCAGTTTCCACTCTATCCTCAGTAATTTCACTTTTCTGTTGAATTTGTCTTATTTCTTGATCTGGGAAAACGTGTCTTGTTGGCCAGAAAACCTGGGTCAAATTCCTGACATCCCATTTCTAATGCATTGAGTCATTCTAATGTCATGTTTTATATTCTACTTTGTTTTATTTCGGCATAAGGTTGGTTTGAAGATGTATGGCATTGTGTACATGGCTATCCCATCCACAGTTGACCGATTTGATTTGTAGACAAAAACTGAGGCCAATAAATACTCAGGTGTCAAGACCTACCATTGACAGAACTGCATTAAGATTACCAAACATGGCATTATACATGCTATTCTGGGACAGGTCATGTGTGACCTTTGCCATTACAGTAGTCATACCACTTGTCTGAAACAGGCAGGGCATATGGTTTGCTACTACATGAGGTGGAAGAAGGATAACTCCCCTGTGAGAGGTGTGGTTGGATAATGCCAAACTGGCCTGGTCCCCTGTAACCTATGGTTGGTGATGCAACAGCACATCCTTTGATGGGATTATTTCTTCATCCGTCCACCGTGCAACGCCTGGCGGGGTTTTCACTTTCACACTGCCTAGCATCTGATTGAATGGGAATGCAAGGAAGACACCTGGCCACCAACGCTCGCCCCTCCCTCACAGGCTCGGCCTCCAGCTGGAAGGTCAGATGTTAGCCAGTATGCCAAAGGCTATTAAGGCTCTTCGAACATGCTGGATGAATGTTGGGCGGGGCGGCAGAGTAGCCTAGTGGTTAGAGTGTTGGACTAGATAACCGAAAGGTTGCAAGTTCAAATCCCCGAGCTGACAAGGTACAAATCTGCCCCTGAACAAGAAAGTTAACTTACTGTTCCTAGGACGTCATTGAAAATAAGAATTTGTTCTTAACTGACTTGTTAAATAAAATAAAAAATGTACTCCAATCAGTTAGTTTTTTTCTCACTTTACCTCAATCCCACCCCAACATTGTTTGAAATGGTTGTTGGATTTGTACTACTGCAGTACTTCACTACTGCTTAGGCCCCTTTATGAAATGCACTGTAGCTCAAATGACTTCCCCTGTTCTATTCTCTGTATAGAATTGCGGTTGAGCTACGTCTACGCAACTGCTGACAAAGGGCTATTTCTCTGCTCAGTTGTGAAGTGATGGTCTGTTGAATGAATAAAATTCCCAGAATTAAAATTTCCTCCACAGCTATCAGCCCAGTTTGGGCCACAGTCTAACTCTCATCTTGTGTGATGTCATGTTGGCCTACGTCTTCAAACTGTGGGTGGAATGAAGCAGAGAGCAGCATAGAGAAACCAGATATGGCCATTACTGACAGCTAAAAGCTAACCATGTGGCTAAGCTCCAAGCCACCATCTCAGTACAGTCAGAGCCCCCGGGATGGTCTTCTCCTCCTCCTCTCTCCCTCACTGGCCACAGCCTCCACTCAGCCTCAGGCCCTCAAATCTCCTCTCAACCACACAGCTTCTATGTTAACTCAATGAATTGCTATGATTTCTTGAGAGACCATTGGTTATTCTGTTGGTTATATTTGAATCGTTTCCATATTAAGATGCTGCTACCCCTTCTTTTTGTTGATATGAGCATTTTAAAGATGGTTGTGTCCGTGAAAAAAAAAACTGTGCTAGTAAACCAGGAGTGCTCTGGTGTCTTTTGTTAGCCACAGACACAGCCCACTTTCTTGACAGCTTTTTTTCTCACTGCTCTGAATTTGGCAACTGTGAGACTTTCATTTTCTGGGTTACATTGCCCTCCTGTGGATGTGGCACGCTGGTGCTGGATCTATTTTGGGGAAGGGGGGGAGTTTGAACTCATTTATCTTTGTCTGAGTATGTTTCTATTCAGAGTTAGACTTGTAAAAAAATACCCTCCAAAATGAAATTCCATCCCATCCCAGCTGAAAAGTTTGACCAACAACAGATGGATGCCTCAAACTGTAAATTGCCAACAGGGGTTTCTGTAACAACCACATGAAAATGTGTTTTAGTAGAACGTTTTTACTAACCCACAGATTTGGTTGCCTATACTGCTTGTGTCTGTATGTTGAGAGAGTAGAGTAGCAAGCAAATGTTGGTCTCTTCCCATCTATTCTATTCAATAGAGACATATGAAGCCATTTAAAAAGCCCTTCGTGCATGTTGACAAAGCATTGACAGCACACTGTATTTGCACCACAGCATTCTCTACCATCGCTTATAATGTGTCTCTCTCCTCTCCCCTCCAGAGCCAGGCCCATCTGTGCAATGGTCCCAGTACCCCTGTGTCTCCTGCTCTCAGTGACATTGCTGGCCGTGGTGGTGGCTGTGGAAGCCCATGAGGCCACAGGAGGAGATGATGAGTATACCTGGCCGCAGTGGAAGGTGCCACTGGTGAGGAACAGGAGGACGGTGGCCCTTAGCAGCCCCGGCTTCACAGCCAAACCTCAGGGAGAGCTGAATGGAACCTGTGGGATTGAGTGCCAGCGTCGCCTCCCCGACCCCTCTCTGGCTGACCTGGAGGAGTTCCTGTCCTATGAGACGGTGTACGAGAACGGAACGCGCACCCTGACCTCTGTGTCTGTGCAGGGCCTCAACGAGGTCAACGCTTGGCCTGCTGGGAACTCCTCATCTTCCTCCAAGTCACGCCGCAGACGGGAGGTCTACGGCACAGACACCCGCTTCAGCATCACTGACAAGCAGTTCTCCACTAAGTACCCCTTCTCCACCTCCGTCAAGATCTCCACGGGCTGCTCTGGTGTCCTGTTATCCCCCAAACATGTCCTAACGGCCGCCCACTGCATCCACGACGGACAGGACTACGTGAGCGGAGCACAGAAGCTACGTGTGGGCGTCCTCAAGGAGAAATCCCGGCGTGGGAAAGGAGGGAAGGGGAAGAGAGGACGGGGTAAAGGCAAGAGGAGGAAAGAAGAAGACAAGGAAGATAAAGAGAAAGAAGAGAAAAATGGAGGGAATGAGAGGAAAGGAAGGAAAGGGAAAGACAGAAAGAGCCGCAGTCGTCGCAGCGTAGAGGTCGAGAAGCCATCCTTCCGGTGGACCAGAGTGAAGCAGACCCAGGTCCCTAAAGGTTGGTTCAAAGGCGGGGCATCGGACGGTGTGGCGGCTGACTACGACTATGCCGTGCTGGAGCTGAAGAAGGCCCAGAAGGTCAAGCACATGGACCTGGGCGTCATCCCTTCGGTCAAGAAGCTGCCCGCCGGCAGAATCCACTTCTCAGGCTTTGACGACGACCGGCCCGGCAACTTGGTGTACCGCTTCTGCTCGGTGTCGGACGAGTCCAAAGACCTGCTGTATCAGTACTGTGATGCCAAGCCCGGCTCCAGCGGCTCCGGGGTCTACATCCGCCTCAAAGAGCCCGGCAAGAAGAAATGGAAGAGGAAGATCATCGGGGTGTTCTCGGGCCATCAGTGGGTGGATGTCAACGGCAATGGGACGCAGCAGGATTACAATGTGGTGGTGAGGATTACGCCCCTCAAGTATGCCCAGATCTGTTACTGGGTCCATGGGGACTCCAGCGAGTGCCGGGATGCCTGAGGGACACACAACATGCCACAACACCCCTCCACCCTCCTCCCTCCATCACCAACGAACCAGGGACCTTCCCGACTGCCTCTCCTCTGTCTTCTTCTATATTACCTCCTGTGCTTCCCACTGGCAACTGGCACAGATTGCCTCATCACAGCATTCATCACACACAAGCGGCCATACAGACTCACTGTTGTTGATTACAGGAACTCGTCAACAGATCAAAGAGAACTATGGCTGTTCTGCCTTGTCTAATTTATTTAATTATTAAAAAGCAAAATTTCTAGAAATGTATGAATATCATGATTATATATTGACAGGTCCTACTAGGTCTGTGTTTATGCTAATGCGAATATTTTGACAGATTTTTAGGTTTGACCAATTTTGATAAAATGTTGTATATTCAGCTGTTTCAGGGGAGCGATGCTTGTTATTTCATATATTCCAGGCAGGTTAATGAACGCGGAGACGTTAACATTTTCAAATGTGTTCCCTTTTCTAGCAAAAGGAACAAGAAAGTTTGCATTGGCTTTGGTGAACGACCCAGAAAAAAGCTATTTTTTTTCGGAGAAATTAACATTTGAGTATATTAAAGAGGTTATAACTGTCTTTTTTCCTAAATATTTTCTAAATCAACATACTGGTGTTTAAAAGAGTGTATATCTAGCTCTTTGAGTTTTCTGTAATGTCTCTTTTTGTGAAACTACCTTTTCTTATAAGAGTATGTTTCTATGACTAAATAGTGAAAGGTTCCAGAGGGATCCTGGATAAAACATGATTGTTTTCGGTCCTACCGTTTGTTCTTTTTTTACTCTAGCAGTGCATTCAAATGTGGTTTCATTGCCATGCACATAAAAATGATGGTGCTTATTCAGAGACTTGGTGCTAATTGAATTAATATGAAATTGTACACTTTGGGGAGACCTATCGGAATATATTTTTGATAGCCTAGTACTGTAACTATGTATTTAATATGAGGCTACAAAGTGGGTTTGATGTAACAGAGCTTTCAGATTAAAAACATTATTTCAATATTCAGTTTCCCATAAGATTCATGTAATTTGAAGGGTAGTGGTAACAAATGCCATAACGTTATTTGATGAAAACAATCATCATTCTAAAGGGTTCATGTTGATGAATCTTGTTTATTATGTGCCACAATTCATACGAGTTTGCCATTGATGACAAAATACATTAAATGAATAACATTTCACCATGACTGAAAAAACAACAATTAAACCAAGATTACAACTTGTATGTGTATTTACTTTACCGTGAGGAGAAGTGATGTATGTATGTATGTATGTATGTATGTATGTATGTATGTATGTATGTATGTATGTATGTATGTATCTATGACACATCTATGCCTGTTGTAGCCAGGGTCATGATCATTAGGCACCAAATGGAAGAAAACAGACTGAAACATGGAGGGACTACTTGGACCTGTCCAATAAGAAACAGTCATTTACATTTTAAAATGTTTTCAGTTGTGCGCCCTAATGAACACAACCCAAGTTAGGCCTATTGATGTCATTACAATGTCATGACAATTAGTGCACCAGATTAAAAATGCAATGCGTCCATGATCTGATCTATCAACATGAGAAAAAGATTGGCGATCATTAATGGGCGATTCTTTCCATCATTGAGTTTATTGCATCTCAAAGGGCTTACATGCACTGGGGAGGGGCATAGTAAATAATAATAATAAGATAAAAAAAAAAAAAAATGTAACTCAATAATGAAAAAAAGCATGTTTTCCCATTTTTCAATCCATATTTTTTCCCACAACAATTGTCGAAACAGTCTTGCAATGACACAACAAATGATCTGTTATGTCTGGGGCTGTACAGCACAGGACTGGTTTCACTGGTTCTAAACAGCTATACATGGAAGCCACACTGTTCAACAGTGTCCTCTTTTGACTGGGTATACACAGGCTCTCCTCTCCGCCCATGCTACCATGTACAATATTACTGATTCATTAACAATGGGGGAGGAAACGGAACAGAAATATGTAACAAATTCTGGGGTGGATGAATAGGGAGACAAGGATGCTTGTTTCTTCTCAAATACAAAAATAACACTACATATCCAGTACCTAACCGTGGTCTAGTTATAGTAATAATGATAATAATAAAGTACGAGCAATTATGAAAATCAAACAACAGACCACTGATGAGGACAGTGATAGGTCCATAGGGAGAGTGCTGCTGATACCAGGAAGTAGACTAACTGTACACAACATGTTTTAGTGGTTTAACAAAAGACTGTTCTCCTCTGTATTGAGATATGAGGTACTGGCAACATCTGGCTCCTGATATGCACTCTTTGACCTTTATCTTGAATAGGATTAGGAAAACACATTTTCTCTGTAAATAAGCGATAAGATACGATCTGTTGGTAAAAAATATCCGACAATGTTTTATAGCAGATTCGCAAACAATGTCAACAGAGAGAGAAAATACAAATAAATCTGGACACGATGCGCAAAATCTAGAAAATAAATAAATAGAAAAATAAGCGCCGACAAAAAAACAAATAAATATACTGAACATCATTAAAAAAAAAATCATTGGATGGTCATTTAGGATTCAGGAGCCCGTACATGTTGCTTATTCATATTAATCAAATATTCATATCATATTTGTTTCTAAATACGTTCAAAAGATGACGGGAAATAAGATAATGGTCACATGACTTCTTACAATTTGATATCAGATTCACATCAATATGCTCTTCCACAGACATACAGAGTAGAGACAGAATCCTTAAAGATTTTGCCAGTGTAATGTATATACAACAACGAAGAAGAACTTCTGCAAACGACACATTGGACACGTTTCATCCAAAAATGACAGGGCTGCTTTGCTTACCCCTCTTATCCAATCAGGGTGGAACCCCCTCCCCTCTTGAGTGATCAGAAGGCCAGTGCAGGGCCGAAGGTGGAGTTGAGGGCATCGAACAAACACGCATCCATCATTCAACTCAACACGCCAACACTACTGGAAAAAAGGATCTAAATACAAACAGCACATACGCCTTCAGCTTCCGCTCGGGTTTCTGGCTTGCTTTGATAAACATTTTTATTTATTTTTTATTTTATATGTTTTGTGTGGTTTTGTTTAGACAAAAGGTTACATCTAGTTAAGCACACACTTGTTTTTTCCTCACTAAGGTGTCACTTTCACAGTTTGTGCTACAACATTACACAGGGGGCTGGGATGGGGTGGGGTGGGGTGGAGGAAGGGGGTCTCCTATGGGTGAGTAGCTGAGGAGGGTCTCTGGTGTCCCAGGTTGTAGAGAACGCCGAAATAAGACAAGCGGCCAGAGGGCCCAGCTCCAGAAAAACAAGAGCTGGAAGACAATAAGGAGAAAAACATACCCTAAGTTTGACCACTGACACATGGCTAGCATTAGCCTGGTCCCAGATCTCTTTGTGCTGTATAACCAACTCCTATAGTCATTGGCATGACAAGGATCATAAGTTGTCAAAACCACACACATAGATCTGAGACCAGGCAAGACAAGCATTACACCAAGATGACAGAGGAAAGTGCTGAACACACACCTGGGCTGGGGGATTACATTAAGTCCTTGAGGTTGAGGTCTGCCAGTGGGTCCTTGGGTTTTTTGCTCTGGTTGGCAGCAGGTCCTGAAGACAGCTGGAAAACAGAAAAACTAATTGAGTACCACTTCAAAAACATTGCCTTTAAAATATATTTATTTTGCTCATATAAGCCTCATAGCTTTCCCAATAGCAAGCCTGTTTTTACACTTTGATTTTGGCCATCAGGAGACCACATGAAAACATTAATGTTGACATGCATCATTTTATGGGACTGTATCAAAAGTGGACTAATGAAGAATATATGAGTATATTTCTCCCTTAAATACGTTTATTACTGAAGGAGTAACAGGTGATTCTGTATACTTATGTGCACTCTACTGTGTGTGTGTGTGTGTGTGTGTGTGTGTGTGTGTGTGTGTGTGTGTGTGCATGCATGTGTGTTACCAGTGCCCCTGGTGCTGCAGCTCCTGGGAGGGGTGGTCTCATGGGTTGACCCATCATTGGCTGTCCCATCATCATGGGAGGCATCATGGGAACTCCAGATCCAGCTGCTGAGGCCTGGACAGAGATGGAAGGGGTTAATGGAATTGACCAATAACGACGTCCTGTCTTGAATAAGAACACTGAGCTCATTTATACGTTTAGCTGTCCATGTTGGTTTCTGGGCATCCAGTCCAGTATCTCACCATGCTAAAGCCAGGATGTGCTCCCATGGGCGGAGGGATGGCTCCAGGGGCACCAGGGGCTCCAGGGGCGGGGCCACCCTAGAAACAGGAAGTCAAGACATAAACAGTTCACAGCTCTATGACATAGAACATCATTTCCATTCCTGAACAATCCTTTTCCAATATACAAAAATGCTACACTCTCCAGGCTCTACAGAGTGTGGTGAAGACTGCCCAGTCCATCACTAGAGACTGACTCTCTTCACAGCTGCACCTAAGAGACTTTCACTCACTCACCCACCCTTACACACACACCTCGCACGTACGTACGTACGCACGCACACATACACCTCATACGCACGCACACACACGCACAAACCCATGTACCATTGCCGCTACTATTTATCTAAGCTGCTCAACCATATCACTACTCACTCTAGCACATTTCATAGTCTACACTGTATATTCTTATTGTGTATATTTCCAAACATTACTATTTTTACAACTTTGTTTTTGTATAAATGTGTATTGTACTGTTGAGGAGAGCTTTGCAAGTAAGCATTTCACTGTACAATTTACAACCTGTATCCTGTGCACATGACCAATAAACGTTGATTTGATTTCAATAATAAATGTCCCAATAACGGTTCTTTGCTAATATTGGGAGGCTTCTGGAGGCTTTTACCATCATAGGTCCAGGAGCGCCCCAGCTGGGAGGGGCTACCTGGGGGGTCCAGTTAGATCCTCCTGTCAGCTTCTTCTCATTCCACTGGTGGTCCCTATATGAGACACACATGACACCAAAGTTGTCATCAGCTAGCTGGAAGGTTTGGGAATACACACCAGATACCGCATGGCTTTGATTGTTATTTAGGAAGCACACAAAGAAAAGGAGAACACGCACACACACACACACACACACACACGCACACACACACGCACACACACACGCACACACACACACACACACGCGCGCAAGCACGAACACAAAGAAACTCCATACGTACTTTTTCTGAATCCCCAGATCTGCAAGAGAACAAAAAAAACATCATTTCAGAACTCATTATTAAACTGACAAAAAAAACAGTAATCAGAACCATCAAGACTGTCCAGGTGTGATCAATACATGCCTCCAACCAGGTTTGCCAGGGAGGAGTCCAAGTCCCCCCCGATGGATGGCCGTTTAATAGCTGTGGCGCCTGTCATGCCAACCCCGACCGCGGGTGTAAACCTGGTACTGACCCCACCACTGCCAGTGCTGCCCACACTACCCCCAGTGGACTGGGGTGTTATGGCTGGCATCAGTATGTCCCCTAATCCGCCAAACACTTAGAGGGAAAGGGTAGAAATAAGGGGAGTAAGATGTTAGTGACATGCAGCATGGATGAAAACCTATATAATCCCTAATCTTCACAAAGAGGGGCAGATGTGAAATCATCACCATACAATTCATCACCACAACAATAGCCATTCAGTGCAGTACTCTGGTGTGCAATGCATGTACCGAGCAGGGCAGAAACAATATACACCTAATCTCGGTTAACGCAGAACAAAAATCTTGCGGAATTTGGTACCTTTTATGTCTACGTAGTCTGTCCACGAGAGATCAATATATACCCACCCCACTGTAAGGCCTTCACTACCACAGAATCTGAACATTCAAGTCTATAACTGTGTTTCAATGTGGTTTTAGACCACCACAGTGCCAGCAGCGCAGCTTCAAAGAGCACTATGTTGAATTGAGGGTAGAATCTGGCAAATGTTACAAATGGGAGTAATACATGCATTACATTGTCTCATATGTGAGACAAACATATTGAAACATTGCAAAAAGGATAAAAAAAAAAAATGGGGAACGTCTCAAAACAGCACATACTGCAAAGTACTAGCGGGAGAAAGTCTTGTGAACTCACCAATTACGCAGTAGCAGCAAGCAATGACCCAACAGTGACAGAGAGAGAGGGGGGGGCAGAAAGAGACAAGGGCAGAGTGGGCAAGAGGAGGGGATTGAATGGGTGGACAAAGAAAGGATGTGAGGAGAGAAATGTGGAAAGGTAGTATGTGACAGGGAGAGAGAACACAGAGAACGCGAGGACGGAGGGAGGTAGAGGGAGACCAACATATAGAGAAAGAAGGAGTTGAAATAGGATGGGGAACACAGTAGTAAGTAAGCATTGGCATGTGCGCATGTGAGACAAGAGAGAGTGAGAGTGAGTGAGAGAGGCACTGTTAAGGAATTAAACCGTCAGCAGTGGTGACCGTTGAGCCCTCAGCGTTACATAATAAGGACAGCGGCGGTGGAGCGTGGCAGCATCAGTCATGCATGCAGAACACACACACACACACTTCCCCCAGGATGTATTAATGGAGCAGACTGTGTCCCCTACCTGATGCATCAAAGCCACCAGAGGGTGCTGCTGCGGCCGGCACTGTGTCTGCAGCTGCTGGTGTGGCGGGCATTAGTGGGGGTAGGGAGCCGAGGGTGTCGAAGCCACACTCCAGCAAGTCATTCTGGGCTGAGACAGGAGCCAGGGTAGGGGCGAGGGCCGGGGCCAAAGCGGGGGCCAAAGGAGCAGGGGCTGCCGTGGGAGCCAGGCTAGGAGACATCAGTCCTGGAAGTGGGGAACCATTTGAATGAGTATTATATACGGTGATAATGATTTTCATTTCCATTGATTACAATTCCATTGATTTAAGTTACATTGTGTCATGGTATTCAATATTAACATACTGTACATGCAGTATGAATCACAAACTGCAGATGTCTTAGAGCAGGGGCTCCCAACCCTTCTCCTGGAGAACCACAGTCCTGCAAGCTTTTTCTACAACCCTTCTCCTGGAGAACCACAGTCCTGCTAGCTTTTACTATAACCCTTCTCCTGGAGAACCACAGTCCTTGCAAGCTTTTACTACAACCCTTCTCCTGGAGAACCACAGTCCTGCAAGCTTTTACTACAACCCTAATCCAGCTCACTTTATTTGACTAATTAGCTGCTCACCGGGACATTGATTATGGTGTGTTACAACTGGGTTAAAGCTAAAGTGTGTGTGTGCGTACCACCCAACAGATCCTCTCCTGGTCCCCCGGGGGCAGCGGGCGTAGCGTCCAACAGAGCAGGACAACTGAATGTGTCTATAGAGTGACAGCCAGCCAGCCATCGGGAACGCAGCATGAGGGTAAAGAACAGTTAGTTAGCCATGAGCCAGGAAGGGGGGAGGATGCAAACAGGCAGTGAGACAGGTCTCACTGTACAGTAAACCAGAGTTGGGTAGGTTACTTTCTAAATGTAATCTGTTTCTATAGTTACCTGTCCAAAATTGTAATGAGTAACGTAACTTTTGGATTACCCAAACTCAGTAATGTAATCTGATTACATTACGTTACTTTTAGATTACTTTCCCCTTAAGAGGCATTACATAGCTGGCCATATATGGGATGTTACAATATATGGATGTTTTACTTTATGGTTTGGTTATGTGGGCTTCTTCTTACCCATTGTGTTCTACTACATATAATAATACAATTAAATTATATCTTTACATTAAAAACCAAAGTCTATCAGAATTCCAGTCATTCCACTAAATGTTATACCCCTTGATCTTCAAGAATAGGACTTGGAAATATGGAAGTATAGATTAATTGTTTTACCTGAGCATAGCCCCAACACTAAGGACTTATTGGCCAGCCCTATACTTTTCTTTATGATTTTGTTGTCACGGAGGACTGATTGGGTTCATTGATTCGAGTTAAATATAAATGCTGCGCTCATGGAATGGCATGCTTTGCCAAGAATGTACAAAGCTGTCATCAAGGCAAAGGGTGGCTCCTTCTGTTTGGTTATTACATGATTCCTTATGTGTTATTTCATAGTTTTGATGTCTTTTCATTATTATTCTACAGTGTAGAAAATAGTACAAATAAAGAAAAACCCTTGAATGAGTAGGTGTGTCCAAACTCTTGACTGGTACTGTTTATCATTTATAAATCCAAAAATAGATGTAGAAACTACAGATCACCCCTTTAAGTCTATTCAAAAGTGTGTGAGTTTGAGCATGTGTCCATTAGGCCTATGGATTTTTTTTTTATCAGCATGAATTAGATTGAGCTATAAAAGCCCCACTTTTAGTCAATAGGCTGGGATCTGCACTATGCAGCTAGTTGAAGATCGCATTTTTCACTGGCTGTCCACTGGTTTCAAACACAATGATTGATAGGCAGTTTAAACTTCTTGAATTCAACCGTTATTGGGTTCAAATACACATTTAGATTTCGGAACAGCCATCCACAACAACCACAATCCGTAACGCGCAAATAGCTAAATGAGAGAGCAGCAGTGTGATTCACAACGTTATGTAGATATCAATAACAAGTGATATCCGTATCCCCGTAGACTACACCACTACTGTCATCCTTACCTCCAAGCGTTGATTCAAATTGGATAATCTTTCGGATGCCGACAGCTGTCGCACCACTGGAATATTTAGCTTGGACGGTAGCCTACAAAAGCCTATTCCTGCTCTTTTCCCGCGATCCATCGAACACATTTTCTATGTCATCATAGGGTTCTCTGACTTGTGGTCAGACTCAGGTGGAACAAATTTAAATTTGAGCCTTTTTTTCAATGCTGATTTGAATGTCATTGAGCAAACAGAGAAGTGTCAACGATTTTTTTTCCGCAAACATCCTTTCTGAATTTAAAAGTCATCCTCGAAGTAATCATTTAGTTTTTCAAAAGTATTGGTAATCTGATTACAATATTTTAGCTGGTAACGTAACGGATTACAGTTACCATTTTTTGTAATCCCTTACATTTAATCCGTTACTCCCCAACCCTGCAGTAAACACACGCACGTGCAAGCATGTGCGCAAGCACACACACACACACACACCTCTAAGTACCATGCAATTGCAAGAGGGTAGAATTTCCGTCCCAACCTGTGTATGAACTCAAAACACTCTGCACATCAAAACATCGCAACTCAAGAAACCATAATACCACTGACCCAGAAAATCCAAAGGTGTTTCTTGGTGCGGGCGACAGTATTTGTAGGTTTCAGGGCGGGTGATGTCTCTACACGATGGCTGCTACTAACGCATTCACAGCTAACTAACAAGCAATGCTACGTTAGCTACATAATCCAAAAGCAGTTGCAGAAGAAAACTTCTGGGATATACTGCTACACCAAACATATGACACTACCTCTCTCCTAGATCAAGACTTATTAGGGGTCTATTACCCTGGCTAGGAAGATACTTACACATGAACAGCTCTCCACATACAAATATCCTTCACACCTAATAGCTATATTTAACAATGGAGAAATGGCAATAAAAAAATCACTGTAAACAAAGTACACAAGACGAATAGATGAACAGAGTATGGAAATGGTCAGATGTTCCTCAGCATGAGTCAAATTAACCCATAAAGGTGTACAGGAAGTGGTGGATTTCGTGGTACAGTACGCACCCAGCAGATCAATGACAGGTGCAGGTGCAGAGGGCTCAGGTTTGGGAGGAGAGACCGTTGCAGGGGCAGGAGCTGGAGCTGGTGCCGGGGCTTGAGCTGGAGTTGGAGCCACTGCTGGTGCTGGAGCCATAGCAGAGAATGCATCTACAGAATGAGAGAGGAGAGTATTGCACCACAATTTGAAAAATCTGCATTATATAGAGTAGCAGTCAAAAGTATGGACACACCTACTCATTCAATTTTTTTTTTTACTATTTACTATTTTACTATTTTCTACATTGTAGAATAATAGTGAAGACATCAAAACTAGGAAATAACACATATGGAATCATGATGGACTGTTGTTTCTCTTTGCTTATTTGAGCTATTATTGAAATAATATGGACTTTTGATTATAGATTTTGTTATCACCGAGGACTGAATGGGCTCATTGATTTGAGTTAAAAAATAAATGCTGTGCTCATGGAATGGCATGCTTTGCCAAGAGTGTGCAAAGCTGTCATCAAGGCAAAGGCTGGCTACTTTGAAGAATCTTAAATATAATATATATATATATATATAAAACACTTTTTTGGTTACTACATGATTCCATATGTGTTATTTCATAGTTTAATGTCTTCACTATTATTCTACAATGTTGAAAATAGTACAAATAAAAATAAAACTTGAATGAGTAGGTGTGTCCATACTTTTGAGTGGTACTATATATACAGTTGAAGTTGAAAGTTTACATAAACTTAGGTTGGAGTCATTAAAACTTGTTTTTCAGCCGCTCCACAAATGTCTTGTTAACAAACTATAGTTTTGGCAAGTCAGTTAGGACATCTACTTTGTGCATGACACAAGTAATTTTTCCAACAATTGTTTACAGACATATTATTTAACTTATAATTCACTGTATCACAATTCCAGTGGGTCAGAAGTTTACATACACTACGTTGACTGTGCCTTTAAACAGATTGGAAAATTCCAAAAAATGATGTCCTGGCTTTAGAAGCTTCTGATAGGCTAATTGACATCATTTGAATCAATTGGAGGTGGACCTGTGGATGTATTTCAAGGCCTACCTTCAAACTCAGTGCCTCTTTGTTTGACATCATGGGAAAATCAAAAGAAATCAGCCAAGACCCCAGAAAAAGAATTGTAGACGTCCACAAGTCTGGTTCATCCTTGGGAGCAATTTCCAAATGCCTTAAGGTACCACGTTCATCTGTACAAACAATAGTAGGCAAGTATAAACACCATGTGACCACGCAGCCGTCATACCGCTCAGGAAGGAGACGCGTTCTGTCTCCTAGAGATGAACGTACTTTGGTGTGAAAAGTGCAAATCAATCCCAGAACAACAGCAAATGACCTTATGAAGATGCTGGAGGAAACAGGTACAAAAGTGTCGATATCCACAGCAAAACGAGTCCCATATCGACATAACCTGAAAGACCGCTCAGCAAAGAAGAAGCCACAGCTCCAAAACCGCCATAAAAAAGCCAGACTACGGTTTGCAACTGCACATGGGGACAAAGATTGTACTTTTTGAAGAAATGTCCTCTGGTCTGATGAAACAAAAATAGAACCGTTTGGCCATAATGACCATCATTATGTTTGGAGGAAAAAGGGGGAGGATTGCAAGCTGAAGAACACCATCCTAACTGTGAAGCACAGGGGTGGCAGCATCATGTTGTGGGGGTGCTTTGCTACTTCACAAAATAGATGGCATCATGAGGTAGGAAAATGATCTGGATATATTGAAGGAACATCTCAAGACATCAGTCAGGAAGTTAAAGCTTGGTCACAAATGGGTCTTCCAAATGGACAATGACCACAAGCAAACTTCCAAAGTTGTGGCAAAATGGCTTAAGGACAACAAAATCAAGGTATTGGAGTGTCCATCACAAAGCCCTGACCCCGTCTTATAGAAAATGTGTGGGCAGAACTGAAAAAGCTTGTGCAAGCAAGAAGGCATACAAACCTGACTCAGTTACACCAGCTCTGTCTGGAGGAATGGGCCAAAATTCACCCAACTTATTGTGGGAAGCTTGTGGAAGGCTACCTGAAACTTTTGACCCGAGTTAAACAATTTAAAGGCAATGCTACCAAATTCGAATTGAGTGTATGTAAACTTCTGACCCACTGGGAATGTGATGAAAGAAATAAAAGCTGAAATAAATCATTCTCTCTACTATTATTCTGACATTTCACATTTTTTAAATAAATTGGTGATCCTAACTGAACTAAGACAGGCAATTTTTACTAGGATTAAATGTCAGGAATAGTGAAAAACTGAGATTAAATGTTTTTGGATAAAATGTATGTAAACTTCCAACTTCAACTGTATCATCTACAGTAAATATGTTTATGTATCCTTACTACGCATAATTGTTTGGCTTTTGCTGTTTACACTGTACATAATGGTATGAGGATTTGTGTAAATTCTTTGTCTATATATTCTGTCTGTATATTCTGTTTATTGTGGCAGCACCATTTCACCACGTCAGATTCCTGGTACATGTAAATGTTCTTGGCAATTTTATTTATTCTGTTTCATCTGATCACAAAAAAGACAAGGTTCCGGTCACTTCCTGAAGAGATACATTGATTGACAGGCTGACAGGGAAGTGCTTGTACTTCAGAAAATGACTTGTACCACTGTATGCTGTAGTCATGCAGGCAGAGTTGGAGATACAGGAAGTAGACCCATAGATGATCATGAATTGAGGTCAGCTAAGAGTGAGCAGATAGTGTAACTCACCAGTCACACCAGACAAGAGGTCTTCATCAGCATTGGCCTCGGGAGGCAAAGGAGAGGGCCCGCGAGAGATAGTAGGGAGATCTTCCAGGGAAACACCCGAGGAAGAAAGTAGAGGAAGTAGGAAGAGTGAAGTAGAAGAGCACAGAGGAGCATTAGCATAACATAGAGAGTGAAAGCAGTGGTAGGAGTTACTGTTATTAAGCCAGTGGGTCCAGGGTTGGGATCAATTTGAAGTCAGTCAATACGGGAAGTAAAATGAAATGACGATTTAATTGAAAATACATTTTATTACTTCTCAATAAACAGAAAAGAAGAAGCTAACTTGTCTTAAACAATTGACCAATTTTGAATGTTAAATTCAAATCACTTCCTGAATTGACTGAGTACAAATTCAAATTGACCCAACCCTGGATTGGGTGCATGCACAAGTCGCATACCACTATGGGGACAAACCAAGACGTGTGGTAAAACAGATGGCTGAGGAGGAAGGACAGAAGAGATGAAGAAGAGGTTCCAAAAAAAGAAAGCAATCCACATCCTGTACCTGCCCCAAATAGGTCTACGCTAGGAGTAACAGCAGCATCAGCTTTTTCTGCGGTAGGGCTTTTCTCAGGAATAGAATCAAACATAGAATCTATAAACAAGGACACACAGTTACATTCAGTTTACAATCTATGCAGCATGAGTTAAGAGGGAAAGGGAGAAAAGCAACAACAACAACAAAACATTTTTTAAAGGACATTAAAGTAGCGTAACACTTTATAAGTGCTTATTCATGAAAGTTGTTACAAAGTGTTACTGATTACTCTTTATTTAAAAAATACTTGCAAACTATTTACTGTAAACAAAGGAAAATATGAACTAAAATCAGGTGAAAGATAATAATGAAGATTGGCTCAAATGAAGGGTGTTGATATCTACAACCTTGGTCAGAAGTTGGAGGTGAAGAAAGGAAAGGTTGTCATGCAGGCACACTGCAGTTAGAGGGACCATAACAACTAGGTCGAGTTCAGTAAGGCACACATTATCAAACACTTTTGCAGCGGAAAATGAAAGTGTGTTTTTTTATTTAACACGTTCAGGTAATACCTCCGCGTTTCACTCCTTTTCAAATCATTTTCTCCCTCCTCATCACAACTCTGCTCACTCCCCTCTAGCTTTGACTGACTATAATAGTTCATGATAGAGGTTGGGTTGAAATCACAACATGTTGAGCCACCCCTATGAACGCAACCAGTTGACAGGCCAATATCTGGTGCTGACAGGTTACTTAATCAATGCCTCTGGAAGCCAATACAACAAAGATTTACTGACAACTGAAAAGGTTTGTTTTGTAACAGCCTGCAAGTATAATGCTTCAAAACCTGTTATAAGCATGTCTGAGGCTTTATAATGTGTAATAATAAGCCCTATGTCAAGCTATGTTTTGTCTCATATTTCAACTGACTCAAACTGACTGATCATTATGAAATGAAGACATTATGAGGGGCTCATAGCCATACATGCTCATGACATCTTACATCGTAAAGTGGTGCAGTTAGTTTCAATAGTTGTAGTATACCATTAGAAGGCATCCGGTTTTGAGATCTGTGTATTTACTCATAGTCTGCACAGGAATGATGCAGATAATAACCGTCATTTGATAGATCCTTATAATGTACCCATCATCATATCCATTTCTTTTCTCATTTTCAAGGGTGGTCAAAATGTGTGATTCACTCAATGCCTGTGACTTAAATCAAACGAATCAAACGGATAATAACAGACAAAAAAAAAACATAGCCATAATTCCAAAAATGTAGGGAAGTTACTGTGTCATCGTCATTATCATCACCATCGTCATCATTGTCATAGTGCAGAGCAATGCAGTGTGCAAAGTAGAATGTGCACTTTACCACCAAAGAGGTCGAGAGTGGGGACGGCAGGGGCGGGGGCGGCTGCAGACTCAGTGGTGGTAGTGGAGGGAGCGGGGGCGGCAGCAGGGGGCTCGATGGGGGCGACAATGATCGGCACTGCGCTAGAGGTGGGGCTGGCTGCTTCTGGGGCAGCCAGCGTGTTATCGAACTTCATAGCAAAGAGGTCCATCTCTGGAGCCAAGTTCGCACTCCCCTCCGATGGAGCGAAGGGGTCTTCAGGAGGGGGGAGGAAGGAGGATGGGGGTTAGGGGGTTTAAGGGATATGACCAGAAAGGGAGGATGGGAAGAGAGTAGGGGGAGTTGAGAGTTTGTTAAAACAACAAACACTGTAAAATACATATTATTGTGAGTCTAGAGGAGCTTCCATAATGAGGGTTAGTGGGAAGTAAAGAAGAGACACCATTAACTTTATACTACAGTCCCGGGTTAGAATACTCACTGTCTCACACTCAGACTCATTCAAGGGAATGGGCTACAGCTGGTTTTGGTAAATACTGTAGTTACATAGACAGGCCACAGAGGATGATGTCTAGTGGTTATATTAGAACTAGTACATACACATGGAAGCAGAATCACACCAAAACAAACACAATTAATACAATTTTGGGATGAATCTGCTTCCACACTGATAAGCTCTGTGTACATAGAATCCAAATACATGATAAAGGCGCAGAATAAAGATAATGTAGAAAAATGTGCCTAATTCAACATAAAACTGTCCTACTATTCGTTGCTATAAGCCCAAAGCTCCCTACACACACGGTAATGGAGCCGTGTGAATTACACACACTATACTTTTGGACTTCTACAGTCACAGCGGTCGATTAATACTTACACATTCAGGCCAAAGAGAGAAACAAAACAGGGTAAATAAAGATGGTCAGTTAGTATGATTTTTAAGTGGCATCATTTATATGAAAAATATAAACAATTGTAGGATTTGGGCGAAAATTATACAACTGTGTTTTACTCGAGTATTCATCACCAGGTGAATATTACGAGCTGAGAGAAGCAGGGGGACTGTTCTGAAGCAGTGCTGAGTGGCGGAGGGGTAGAGAGGGAGGCCGAGGCTTGAGCCCCCAATAGTGGGGTTAGGGTCAGGACGGTAGGCCCCAATGCAATGTTTCAGATGATTTACTACTGTCCCATATGGTAGCGGAAGCAGCTTGGAGTTACCCAAGCTTCAGGATCTCACACACACACACACACACACACACACACACACACACACACACACACACACACACACACACACACACACACACACACACACTGAGCAGTGTTATCACCCACCAGATCCGGCACATGCATCAGCAGCAGGCGCCCTGCTGGGCGGACCGTCACCTGGGGAGGGTGCAAACGCGTCTGGGGTACCGGACATGAGAGGAGGGGACAGTGGACACAAACCACAATGCAACACCCAGAGAAAAACAGGGGGAGGCAGGAGAAACAGAGATGAGGAGGTAAATAAAGAGCAGGAGAATAGAGAGAATGAGAGAAACAGAAAGATGAGCGATCAGCATTAGAAGAAAACAGAGAATACAAGATGTATTGCTGAAATTGCTGATCTTATTAGTATCATATGAATGGGGCCTGTACTTTCCCGGCTGCATAAAGCTGCATTCAGTGTGCACAATGTTTGTACACGCTGGGAAAGTGAAGAGATAACATGATGCTATCATAAGTTTGTGCTGTGTGACATGAATGCCATGCTCAGCGATGGGCAAAGCAACATCTCTCTTTGACAGAGGCTGTTTTCCATGGAAAAGAGGGCCACACTTTGTTATACAATTTTTGTAGGGGATTTAATTCTGTATATCTACTATTAGATATGTGAGCGAAAAGAGGAGATATGCCGAGCATGGGCTACAATTTCTACTGTTCTCCATACAGTGGAGAGCAAATACTTCCTCACCTGCTTGCTGTCTTAGATAAATAATTGATTGATTGATGTAGTGCCCAAATAATGAATAATCTGTCAAGCTAATCATTATTTAGCGAGATGGAACATTTGGAAATTAGTGTCCTTATTAGATGTCAATAACTAGAATTTTTCACAAATACAGAATTTCATGAACAGAGTATTTTTGTTAAGGTGTATGTAGAGTGTATACTGAAACTCGTAAACTCGTAAAACCAGGTGGTGTAACTACATGTGAGCATGTCAGAGATTGCTCCAAACAAGCAGACAGCTGCTGTGTAGTCTGCCATGATGATTCCTCCCATGAGGCTGACCCCCACTGACCTCCGAACAGATCCATGTCTGAGGCGGTAGTGGCGGGCACGGGCAGCACCACCACGGGGGCCACAGAGGGCGCGGTGGGGCCATCCGTATGGGCCACAGTGGGCGTGGAAGCTGGACCGACTGCAGCATCAGCAGCAGCAACAGCGGCTGGCTCAGAGGTGCTAGTGGGATCAGGGGGGGTATCTAAACCTACAACCCCCCATCCATCCCCACCCAAGCCCATCCACAATCACGACAGGATAGAGGAACAGGAGGGAATATAACAGGGAGAGATAAGTAGAGAGATTGTGTTGAGAAAAAGACGATAAGTGTAAGATATGTCAAAGAGAACAGTGGTAATAGAGAAGTGTTTGGAGAGGAGTGTGTTACACCTTGAGAGGCATTGTTAGAGATCACAGAGCAAGAATACGAAGAAGGCTGCTACCTATATATGCTGATCCTCTCAGATCCTAGGTCTACAGCTGGAGTCATGCACTGAAAGCCCAGTGAGCCACAGGTACAATGGTCACGTTCCAGGCCGACTACATTGCAGTGCATCATTGCATCAACTTATGGTTGTGTCACACGTCATTGACTGCGCAGTCGGTATCAGATTGCTAAATCGTATGATATGGTTAGCTGATGATGTGGTTAGTTGATATGTTAAACACCTATCCAGATGTTGTGAGATCTAGTAGGCGTCGGCAATGCAGTCAGCCTGGAATGTGGCTAAAGCCTCCAGATAGATGTTAATCATAACTTCAGGTGTAAATCCTAGCAGTTCTCATGCTCTGCGGGGGATGGGAGCTGTGTAAAGAATGTAAAGAACAGTATGTTCCTCAGTACTCACCGCCACCAAGCAGATCTGTACAAGACAATGAGAGAGAGAGCGAGGGAGAGTGAGAGAGAGAGAGAGAGAGAGAGAGAGAGAGAGAGAGAGAGAGAGAGAGAGAGCAAAGAGGAGACGTGAGTGAGGGATTAAATACAGAGAATATAAACAGAAATGCCAATCAGGGTCAATATCTGACTACCATACCACGTGAACACTGTACTTCTGATTTTCCAACTGCCATCTTTAAAAAAAAACACTCCAAGGAAAAAATGTTATATGAGTAAGAGGCCCTTAAAGCGATTTCAATCTGCAGAGGGGCCAGGTTTGAATATCTGCTAATATTAGTCCTTCCCTTGAGAAAGGGAGGAGAGGAGGATGTAGGTAGAAAGCATGAAAGAGAGCAGGGTGAAATTCATTAGGCACCAAACGGAAGAAAACTAACTTAAACAGGGAGGGAAGCCCTGGGCCTGCAAGTACATGTACATATATATATATATATATATATATGTACATGTACTTGAGCGTTTCTCATTGCAGGCCCAGGGCTTCCCTCCCTGTTTAAGTTAGTTTTCTTTCTTTCTATATACACTGCTCAAAAAAATAAAGGGAACACTAAAATAACACATCCTAGATCTGAATGAATGAAATATTCTTGTTAAATACTTTGTTTCTTTACATAGTTGAATGTGCTGACAACAAAATCACACAAAAATGATCAATGGAAATCAAATTTATCAACCCATGGAGGTCTGGATTTGGAGTCACATTCAAAATTAGTGGAAAACCACACTACAGGCTGATCCAACTTTGATGTAATGTCCTTAAAAAAAGTCCAAATGAGGCTCAGTAGTGTGTGTGGCCTCCACGTGCCTGTATGACCTCCCTACAACGCCTGGGCATGCTCCTGATGAGGTGGCGGATGGTCTCCTGAGGGATCTCCTCCCAGAAGCAACTCCTGGACAGTCTGTGGTGCAATGTGGCGTTGGTGGATGGAGCGAGACATGATGTCCCAGATGTGCTCAATTGGATTCAGGTCTGGGGAACGGGCGGGCCAGTCCATAGCATCAATGCCTTCCTCTTGCAGGAACTGCTGACACACTCCAGCCACATGAGGTCTAGCATTGTCTTGCATAAGGAGGAACCCAGGGCCAACCGCACCAGCATATGGTCTCACAAGGGGTCTGAGGATCTCATCTCGGTACCTAATGGCAGTCAGGCTACCTCTGGCGAGCAAATGGAGAGCTGTGCGGCCTCCCAAAGAAATGCCACCCCACACCATGACTGACCCATCGCCAAACCGGTCATGCTGGAGGATGTTGCAGGCAGCAGAATGTTCTCCACGGCGTCTCCAGACTCTGTCACGTCTGCTCAGTGTGAACCTGCTTTCATCTGTGAAGAGCACAGGGCGCCAGTGGCGAATTTGCCAATCTTGGTGTTCTCTGGCAAATGCCAAACGTCCTCCTCGGGCTCTCATACCACCCTCATGGAGTCTGTTTCTGACCGTTTGAGCAGACACATGCACATTTGTGGCCTGCTGGAGGTAATTTTGCAGGGCTCTGGCAGTGCTCCTCCTGCTCCTCCTTGCACAAAGGCGGAGGTAGCGGTCCTGCTGCTGGGTTGTTGCCCTCCTACGGCCTCCTCCACGTCTCCTGATGTACTGGCCTGTCTCCTGGTAGCGCCTCCATGCTCTGGATACTACGCTGACAGACACAGCAAACCTTCTTGCCACAGCTCGCATTGATGTGCCATCCTGGATGAGCTGCACTACCTGAGCCACTTGTGTGGGTTGTAGACTCCGTCTCATGCTACCACTAGAGTGAAAGCACCGCCAGCATTCAAAAGTGCACAAAAACATCAGCCAGGAAGCATAGGAACTGAGAAGTGGTCTGTGGTCCCCACCTGCAGAACCATTCCTTTATAGGGGGTGTCTTGCTAATTGCCTATAATTTCCACCTGTTGTCTATTCCATTTGCACAACAGCATGTGAAATTTATTGTCAATCAGTGTTGCTTCCTAAGTGGACAGTTTGATTTCACAGAAGTGTGATTGACTTGGAGTTACATTGTGTTGTTTAAGTGTTCCCTTTATTTTTTTGAGCAGTGTATATATATATTGTGTGCCATAAAGGACTCAAACCAGATATTAAATGTATTAAAGGACTTACCTCCCCATGACGAGATAGAGGCTGCTGCTCCACCTGTTGATGGGGAGGCTGACAGTGGATCCAAGTCTAGCAGAGCACTGCAGATAGAGTGAGAGAAAGAGAGGGGGAGATAGAAAGAGAGTAACAGAGAGAGAGAGTGAGGAAGAGACAAGAGACAAAATGAAGATGAAGGGAGAGGCGAAGGAGAGACAGGAAGAAGGAAAAACAGAACGACAAAAAGGTTGAATGCAAACTGGAGATTGGAGACTGTAGATTGTGCAACATAGCACATTGTTAAAGCTAGAGTGGCACCTGAAGTGGCACTTGAAGTGGCCAATCTAAGAGCCCACAGCAGATGGGCACCTACTTGTTGGAGCCCTTGAAGGTGGGTGCCGCCGTGGGTCTGGCAGGTGGTCCAGGGCGGGCAGGAGCAACTGGAGTAGCAGCAGCTGCAGGGGCCGCTTGAGCTTTTGTAGGCGTGGCGGCTGCGGCCGGGGAGCCATTTGCTTCACACTCCTGTCAGATGGAGGGTTAGCCTCATTAGTCAGTTACCATGGCGACGCACCACAGTTACAGAGACAGAATGAACACACTTCAAATTATTGTCAAATTGTCGGCAGTTGTCAAAAGGATTTGTTGAGGTGCAGAGACAGAGTAAAATAAGGGGTAGCTGACTCACCTTGGTTGGTGACCTGCAAAATGATACAATAAGAACGAGTTAAAGCCATCATAGCATCACCAGATGATATGCATGGTGAAGCACAAGGGCTGTTATTGAGCTGTGTCAAAGTGACAGCTAAAGAAGCGCTGTTGTTTGGGTGGCAGAGAGCAGGCATTTCCAGGCAATTCCATTGTGAAAACATACACTCTTAGAAAGAAATAGCTATCTAGAATCAATAACGGTTCTTTGGCTGTCCCCATCGGGGAACCCTTTGAAGAACCCTTTTTGCTTCCAGGTAGAACCCTTTTGGATCCAGGTAGAAGCCTTTCGGGTTCCATGTAGAACCCTTATCACAGAGTGTTCTACATGGAACCCAAAAAGAGTTCTACCTGGAACTAAAAAGGGTTCTCCTATGGGGACAGCCGAAGTACCCTCATGGAAGCCTTTTTTCTAAGAGTGTCCTGCATCTGTAGAGTTTAGATTTGCAACACTGAATAAAACAAAATTAAGTCACTCCCTTGCACAAAGCTTTTCATTCTTATTTTCCAGACATAACAAACCCATGTTTTGCAATGACATGCATCAAAAGGGTTGAGGAGTTGAGTGGATCCCAATAACATGACAATGAAGTTAATATGAACAATGAAGAGCTAAGACACCAGATTCACGTCATATTAAAAAAAACTATGCAAAGTGAATCTTGGGTAAGTCCCGAGTCAGCTGTCAAAGTGCATATTAATATGGAGAGAGAGGCAAAACTCAGGAGAGACACTGAAAAATCACAACTATGCCAAATGCACATAAATTCTATAGAATCCCATTTGAACTTCACAACACTGCGAAACATGACTTTAAACTGGAGGTTCAAATGTCAATCCCATAGAATCCTCATGTCATTTTTACAGTTTCATTCACTTCAATACAAGACAACAGCAAATAATGACCCGGCCCTCCACGTCAACTCATTCTGTAGGAGATCAGCAGAATACTCACACATCGTCTCTGTGAACATCCTCTCTGTAACACACATTGACAATCACTGGCATTTGCTAAGATTTCATCTGCTAAGTTTCTTTCCATATATCCGATCTGATGATGCCCCCACCCACCACACACACAAATACTATCTTGTATCGTTGTCCTACTAAGGTCCTGTCGAGAACACACGACAGACAGTCTGGTGATGACAGCTTCAGTCCAATCACTGCCCATAAAAATCACACAATCTAGAGGGCATACACTGGAGGTCCTAATGATGTTAATTGAGAGAGGCTGCGCATAATTAAAGCCTATGGGACATCAGGGTCAAGCACAGTTCTAATTTGGGTTCACTGGATGGTCACAGACTATTTTCACACACTGACGGAGGCTCTTCAGCCGAAGTGTTGGTAAAATAAATCCATAGCAAAAGGAGGCAGAATGTTTCCATTTCAGGCATTTAACAGATGCACTCATCCAGAGCTACTTACAGGAGCAATTAGGGTTAAGATTTCTCACCTAGTCGGCTCAGGGATTTGAACCAGAGACCTTTCGGTTACTGGCTCAATGCTCTTAACCGCTCTTAACCGTTAGGCTACCTGCCATCCCCAGTATGACTTTCTGTTTCACCTTTAGGGTGTGTGTTCTTTATTTATTTACTCCACAGACTTTTTAAAACCCAACGTATGTGCGTGCATGCATATGTACTGTACTGAGATTGCTGAATTCTCAAATGTGAAGTAAATAGGAAGTAAAGTAGTCCCACTCCCAAGTAGCCCTGGTTACAAAGACGCCCATGGGGTAAGGATTCAAGTGTGGTTGGTACTTACGGCTTCTTCCCCTCCAGAGTGTTTAGGTGAGTCTCCAGGGACTGCAGGAGACTCTCAGGGGCCTGGAGAACGAGAAGAGATGGGCAACATATTACTACAGGGGCCACAGGGCTATGGTATACCGTACAGTACATGGATCAGACACATAGGTTATGAGCAGGGGTCTCCAACTTTGAACCAAGAGAGCTACTGGCGGTGCCGGCTTTTATTCCAGTCCAGTAGGCTTAGATTGGAAAATACCATAATTAGTTGATTATTTGTACTACTGGTGTGATGGTGCTGGGCTGGAACAAAAGCCTGCACACCCAGTAACTTTCCAGGTCTCTGGAGGACCCTGGGGAAATGTTCAACGGTAAAACATGAAGACACAAGGGAACATTTATGTCAGGGCACACAGAGTATCAGGGGAGCTCTTGACAGGTGATGACACTTGACTTGATAAAGGGTCTGGAGGGAAACATAGAGGGATGAGAAGAAGAGCCAGAGGAGGTCTGACACAAAGAATGCTCACATTGGGCCCAACAGGGGACAGAGAATGGTCACATTGGGGCTAACAGGGAATATAGAGAATGGTCACATTAGATCTAATAGGGAACACAGAGAATGGTCACATTAGATCTAATAGGGAACACAGAGAATGGTCACATTGGGGCTAACAAGGAATAAAGAGAATGGTCACATTGGGGCTAACAGGGAATAAAGAGAATGGTCACATTGGGGCTAACAGGGAATAAAGAGAATGGTCACATTGGGGCTAATAGGGAACACAGAGAATGGTCACATTGGGGCTAACAGGGAATAAAGAGAATGGTCACATTGGGGCTAACGGAATAAAGAGAATGGTCACATTGGGGCTAACAGGGAATAAAGAGAATGGTCACATTGGGGCTAACAGGGAATAAAGAGAATGGTCACATTGGGGCTAACAGGGAATAAAGAGAATGGTCACATTGGGGCTAACAGGGAATAAAGAGAATGGTCACATTGGGGCTAACAGGGAATAAAGAGAATGGTCACATTGGGGCTAATAGGGAACACAGAGAATGGTCACATTGGGGCTAACAGGGAATAAAGAGAATGGTCACATTGGGGCTAACGGAATAAAGAGAATGGTCACATTGGGGCTAACAGGGAATAAAGAGAATGGTCACATTGGGGCTAACAGGGAATAAAGAGAATGGTCACATTGGGGCTAACAGGGAATAAAGAGAATGGTCACATTGGGGCTAACAGGGAATAAAGAGAATGGTCACATTGGGGCTAACAGGGAATAAAGAGAAGGGTCACATTGGGGCTAACAGGGAATAAAGAGAAGGGTCACATTGGGGCTAACAGGGAATAAAGAGAAAGGTCACATTGGGGCTAACAGGGAATAAAGAGAATGGTCACATTGGGGCTAACAGGGAATAAAGAGAAGGGTCACATTGGGGCTAACAGGGAATAAAGAGAATGGTCACATTGGGGCTAATAGGGAACACAGAGAGTATTCACATTGGGGCTAACAGGAAACATAGAGAGTAGTCACATTGGGGATACAGGGGAACACAGAGAATGGTCACACCAGGGCTAACAGGAAACATAGAGAGTAGTCACATTGGGGAACACAGAGAATGGTCACACCAGGGCTAACAGGGAACACAGAGAATGGTTACATTGGGGCTATCAGGGGATATACAAAGAATTATCACATTGGAGCTAACAGGGTACACTGGATCTAACAGTGGACACAGAATTATCACATTGGAGCTAACAGGGTACACTGGGTCTAACAGTGGACACAGAATTATCACATTGGAGCTATCAGGGGATATACAATGAATTATCACATTGGAGCTAACAGGGTACACTGGGCCTAACAGTGGACACAGAATTATCACATTGGAGCTAACAGGGTACACTGGGCCTAACAGTGGACACAGAATTATCACATTGGAGCTAACAGGGTACACTGGGCCTAACAGTGGACACAGAATTATCACATTGGAGCTAACAGGGTACACTGGGCCTAACAGTGGACACAGAATTATCACATCGAGACTAACGGGACATATAGAATGATCACATTGGGGCAATGGGGAAATTCCAATTCCTACAATAGGAAAACAATGCTAATTGTGTGCCACTTCAAAATGTATTTCACAAAGCAGTTCAGTCCATTCATAATTTAAATGTAGTAAACTACTCATAAGTATGTTAAAGAACAAGGCTTTAAAGAAAAGCGTTCCATTCCTTAAAGTGGCCAGTGATTCCTAGTCTATGCCTATAGGCAGCAGCCTCTAATGTGCTAGTGATGGCTGTTTAACAGTCTGATGGCCTTGAGATGTTTTTCTGTTTTTCAGTCTCTCGGTCCCAGCTTTGATGCACTTGTACTGACCGCGCCTTCTGGATGATAGCAGGGTGAACAGGCAGTGGCTTGGGTGGTTGATGTTCTTGATGATCTTTTTGGCCTTCCTGTGACATCAGGTGCTGTATGTGTCCTGTAGGGTGTGTAGTTTGCCCCCGGTAATGCATTGGGCAGACTGAACTACCCTGTGGAGAGCCTTGCGGTTGCGGGCGGTGCAGTTGCCGCACCAGGAGGGTTTTAGGTGTCAAGCCAAATTTCTTTAGCCGCCTGAGATTGAAGATGCTCTGTTACGCCTTCATCACTACACTGCCTGTTTGGGTGGTCCATTTTAGCTTGTCAGTGATGTGTACCCCAAGGAACTTTTAAGCTTTCCATCTTCTCCACTGCAGTCCCGTTGATGTAGATAGGGGGGTGCACCCTCTGCTGTTGACTGACGTCTACGATCATCTCCTTTGTTTTGTTGACATTGAGTGAGAGGTTGTTTTCCAGCCACCACACTCCCAGAGCCCTCACCTCCTCCCCGTAGGCTGTCTCGTCATCACTGGTAATCAAGCCTACTACTGTTGTGTCGTCTGCAAACTTGATGATTGAGTTGGAGGTGTGCTTGGGCACGCAGTCATGGGTGAACAGGGAGTACAGGAGGGGGCTGAGCATGCACCCTTGTGGGGACCCAGTGTTGAGGATCAGCAGAGTGGAGGTGATGTTTCCTATCTTCACCACCTGGGGGCGGCTCATCAGGAAGTCCAGGACCCGGTTGCATGGGGCGGGGTTCAGACCGAGGACCTCGAGCTTAATGATAAGCTTGGAGGGTACTATGGTGATGAATGCTGAGCTATAGTCAATAAACAGTATTCTTCCATAGGTATTCCTCTTGTCCAGATGGGATAGGGCAGTGTGCAGAGTGATGGCGATTGCATCATCTGTGGATCTGTTGGGGCGGTAAGCAGATTGAAGTGGGTCTAGGGTGGCAGGTAAGGTAGAGGTGATATGGTCCTTGACTAGTCTCTCAAAGCACTTCATGATGACAGAGGTGAGTGCTACGGGGCGATAGTCATTAAGTTCAGTTACCTTTGCCTTCTTGGGTACAGGAACAATGGTGGCCATCTTGAAGCATGTGGGCACAGATAGGGAGAGATTGAATATGCCCGTAAACACACCAGTCAGCTGGTCTGTGCACGCTCTGAGAACACAGCTAAGGGATGCCGTCTGGGCCTTCAGACTTGTGAGGGTTAACACGTTTAAACGCTTTACTCACGTCGGCCACGGAGAAGGAGAGCCCACAGTCCTTGGTAGTGGGCCGCGTCGGTGGCACTGTGTTATCCTCAAAGCGTGTGAAGAATGTGTTTAGCCTGTCCGGAAGCAAGACGTCGCTCTCAGCGACGTGGCTGGTTTTCCTTTTGTAGTCCATGATTGTCTGTAGTCCCTGCCACATACATCTCGTGTCTGAGCCGTTGAATTTTGACTCCACTTTATTTCTATACTGACGTTTAGCTTGTTTGATTGTCCTGGGGAGTAAATAACTACATGGTTTATATTCTGACATATTACCAGTTGTCTTTCCATGGTTTCCATGGTTTCAGTTTCACGTGAATGCTACCATCTATCCATGGTTTCTGGTTAGGGTAAGTGTTAATAGTCACAGTGGGTACTACATCTCCTATACACTTCCTTATGAACTCAGTCACCGTGTCCGTGTATGCATCTAGATTATTTTCGCAAACTACCTGGAACATATCCCAGTCCACATTATCAAAAGGCATGGGTTCCGATTAGTCAGACCAGCGTTGAATAGTACGAAGCATGGGCACTTCCTGTTTGAGTTTCTGCCTATAGGACGGGAGGAGCAAGATAGAGTCGTGGTCAGATTTGCCAAAAGGACAGCGGGGGTGGGCCTTGTAAGCATTCCGGAAGTTTGAATAGCAATGGTCGAGAGTCTTAGTAGCACGAGCAGGACAGTCAATATGTTGATAGAACTTCGGCAGCCTACTCCTCAGATTTGCCTTGTTAAAATCTCCAGCTACAATAAATGCAGCCTCAGGATATGTGGCTTCCAGTTTGCCTAAAGTTCAGTGAAGTTTTTTGAGGGCTGTCGAGATTTCGGCTTGATGTGGGATGTAAACGGCCGTGGCGATGACGGAGGAGAATTCCCTTGGGAGATATAAGGTATTCTAGGTCGGGTGAACAAAATGACTTTAGTTCCTGTATGTTTCTAGAATTACACCATGAGTCGTTAATCATGAAACAAACCCCTCCGCCCTTCTGCTTTAAGGAGAGATATTTATTTCTGTCTGCGCGATGTACTGAGAATCCTGCTGGCTTTACCGACTCTGACAGAGTATCCCGAGAGAGCCATGTTTCCGTGAAACAAAGTATGTTACAGGCCCTAACGTCTCTCTGGAAAGAAATCATTGCTCTAAGCTCATCAACTTTGCTATCCAAAGACGGAAAATTATCGAGTAATATACTCAAAAGCGGTGGGTGGTGTGCGAGCCTCCTATGTCGAACCAGCAGGCCGCCTCGAGTGCCTCTTCTCCGCCGGTGATGTTTTGGGTCGGCCTCTGGAATAAGTTCAATTGCTCTGGGAAGAGTGAACAAAAGATCTGCTCCAGGGAAGTCATATTCCTTGTTGTAATGCTGGTAGTTCTGGTGAGGTACTGCCGCTCTAATATCCAATAGTTGTTCCCGGCTGTATGTCATGACACAAAACATTTCCTGTGCTAATAATGTAAAAAATAGTACATAAAAAAACAAAATACTGCAAAGTTTTCTAAAAGCTAGTCGCAATGCTGCCATCTCCGTCGGCGCCATCTTCTTCTTACTTGAGGGATTTATACTGCCCATGAGATTTCAGATACCATCTCAGGTGATTTTGACATTATGGAAACTCTATAGTAACATTCTGGTGAAATACGATACAATTGTTGAGCTAAAACCAATGTTAGCTCAGATCTTAGCTATCAGCGAAATAGCTAAGTATTGCGACTTCTCCAATCTGTTTCCTCAATCACATCAACCTGGACTCATAGGTAGACGTAACATAGTAAATGTAAATCCGGGACACTCCAATTAGTATGATATGTTACGTTTCATATGGTATGTATGGACGTCTGTCATCCATTTCATATATGATATGTTACAAATGACAATTTGTATATGTTACAAATTTAAATGTGTAGAATATGTTACGAATTGCAATTCGTACAATATGTCACAAATTTGCAAAATGGATGATATGTTACGAACTCCAATTAGTTGTGGCTAATGTTAGCTAGGTGGCTAGTGGCTAATGCTAACTTTAGCTAGGTTACTAATGTTAGTTAGACTAGAAGTTAGGGGTTAGGGTTAAAAGTTATGTTAAAGCGGAAGGGTTAGCTAACATGCTATGTAGTTGCAAAGTAGCTCAAATGTAGTAATTAGTTGCAAAGTTGCTAATTAGCTAACATTATAAAGTTGTCCGTGATGAGATTCAAATGCGCAAACTTTGGGTTGCTACACATTCACATTATACATCCACCCATCCATCCATCCATCCACCCACCCACCCGACCGACGTACCCGACCGACCAACCACTGTATTTTCATTTTTGCCTCATTTAATCATACCAAACGTAACATATGATACATATTTTGGGTGTCCTGGATTAACATTTACTAAGTTATGTTTAGTCTATGAGATCAGGCTGTTGACATCCAACTTCATCCAAGAGTATCTGCTGTATTTGCAGTTCAATGGATTCAAGAGAGTTCCGTGTTGTTATTCAATTTCCTATAGGCTGCTTTGCTCCCCAAAAGCGAGGTTTTGACTAGACGGCATTCAGCTTTTGTCAGATTTTACTTTTTGTAGAAGGTTAGGAGAACTTACACAGCAGGCTAGGATAATTAGGTTAAGGTTAGGAAAAGGGTTAGGGTTAGGTTTAGCAACAACAACAAAAATCTACTTTTGACGTCAATTTGACAAAAGCTGTATCCCTTCTAGCCATGACCCAAAGGCAAGCTGTATGTACGACACACTACTCACACTCTCAGCCTGTAAGATCAAGCTGCACCTCTGGAAGTAAGAAGAGAGGGGGGCAGAGTGGCTGTCAATCCCAGGGGAAGCACAGCTCATGGAGGACAGAACGGATCAAAGGGATACGCCCCAATTATATGAAAAGCTCACCATTGGTCAGGTAGACAATCACCTGTCAACTCTGTACATGACTGTGATTGGCCAGGGCTGCTTGTCCAAAAAAAAGGACCAATATTCTGATTGGTCAATGCTGATAGAGAAGAGATTTCTAAATTGTGGGCTGTCCAAAACGCATGCTACCCCAGGTTAAAGAAAACCATAACACTGAGATGCAATGCTGGTACAATGTAAGTACAATGTGAATACAATGTTAGTAGATTAGGAGAAAGTGTATCATCCCAGTGAAAATTTGGGAAATTAGGCTTAAAAGGTCAAACAGGACTTACCTGAGTGAGCTCCGGGATATCATTTTTGTCAATTCCTATGGTCTGTAAAAAAAGATGTCGACATTTCAGCTGAGCCTCCATATACCATGCTTGTCATACTGGCTGTGGATTGAACTGTTCAACAGTAAAGTGTATTGTTGGGTTTGTCTTTTACCTCAGCAATTTTGAAGACCTCAGAAACCCTGGTCATCCGTGTCAAGAATCTCTTGTAGATCTCCAGCCCGTCTTTGCACTGTCCTCTCTTCATCTGGAAAAATTTCTCTGTGAGGAAAAAGGGGATGAACATGTTTATTGTTACACAAGAACCATTGAGACATTACTATTACATCAAATGAACAGGACCACATCTATTTCCATGTCTTGAATAAAATTAAACCTGTAATATTCATCAAATATAAAAAGACATGATTATTGTCCCAGGAAGTAGAAGAAAACGGTCGAGCCTTGCCTAATACATTTATGATCCCGTCATTGTAGCAGGCATATAACTTGATCAGGTCTTTGAACATCAGGAGGAAGCACGCGTTGATCACCCCATTGGTCAGTTCATTGGGATGGACCTATAGATAAATAAGGTGAGATTAGATCACACTGAGGATGGGAGATTTGAGTTAATATGCAGATAAAGTACCCAATTGTCAAACTTGAGTAAAAGCAAAGAAACCTTCATAGGAAATGACTCTAGTAAAAGTGAAAGTCCCCCAGTAAAAAATATTTGAGTAAAAGTTTTAAAGTATTTGGTTTTAAATATAACACTGCCTTGTTTTTTAAATTTATGGATAGCCAGGACTACACTCCAACATAATTTAAAAACTAAGCATGTGTGTTTAATGAGTCTGCCAGATCAGAGACAGTAGGGATGAGCAGGGATGTTCTCCTGATAAGTGCATGAATTGGACCTTTTTCCTGTGCTGCTAAGCATTCGAAATGTAAGGAGTACTTTTGGGTGTCAGGGAAAACGTATGGAGTAAAAAGTATATTATTTTCTTTAGGAAATAAGAAGAGTAAAAGTAAAAGTACTACTTAAGTAGTATTTAGAAGTATTTTTATTTAAGTACTTTACACCACTACTATTTGGGTTTAGTTGCCAGGTAGTTTAGGTCAGCGCTCCTCAACCCTGTTCCTGGAAAGCTATCGTTCTGTAGGTTTTCACTCAAACCCTAATCTAGCACACCTGACTAATAATAATTAGCTGGTTGATAAGCTGAACCAGGTTAGTTACAACTGGGATCGGAGCCAAAACCTACAGGAGGGCAGCTCTCCAGGAACAGGGTTGGAGAGCTCTGGTTTAGGATAATGTTTAGGCATGGGGCATAACAGAAGGTGGCCTAACAATCACAATAAATATAATGTGACAAAAAAAAGGCAAAAACAAAAATGCCCTTACTAACAGATACAAAAATGCCCTTACTAACAGATACAAAAATCCTTCTCATCATCATCATAATACTCACATCAAACTCCAGCAGGGCGTCTATCTGGCTCTGCAGAGTAGGCATTCCTTTCAACAGCTTCTCTACGGGCATCGTCCTCATCACCCCCTCAGCTCTGAGACAGACAGACAGACAGACAGACAGACAGACAGACAGACAGACAGACAGACAGACAGACAGACAGACAGACAGACAGACAGACAGACAGACAGACAGACAGACAGACAGACAGACAGACAGACAGACAGACAGACAGACAGACAGACAGACAGACAGACAGACAGACAGACAGACAGACAGACAGACAGACAGACAGACAGACAGACAGACAGACAGACAGACAGACAGACAGACAGACAGACAGACAGACAGACAGACAGACAGACAGACAGACAGACAGACAGACAGACAGACAGACAGACAGACAGACAGACAGACAGACAGACAGACAGACAGACAGACAGACAGACAGACAGACAGACAGACAGACAGACAGACAGACAGACAGACAGACAGACAGACAGACAGACAGACAGACAGACAGACAGACAGACAGACAGACAGACAGACAGACAGACAGACAGACAGACAGACAGACAGACAGACAGACAGACAGACAGACAGACAGACAGACAGACAGACAGACAGACAGACAGACAGACAGACAGACAGACAGACAGACAGACAGACAGACAGACAGACAGACAGACAGACAGACAGACAGACAGACAGACAGACAGACAGACAGACAGACAGACAGACAGACAGACAGACAGACAGACAGACAGACAGACAGACAGACAGACAGACAGACAGACAGACAGACAGACAGACAGACAGACAGACAGACAGACAGACAGACAGACAGACAGACAGACAGACAGACAGACAGACAGACAGACAGACAGACAGACAGACAGACAGACAGACAGACAGACAGACAGACAGACAGACAGACAGACAGACAGACAGACAGACAGACAGACAGACAGACAGACAGACAGACAGACAGACAGACAGACAGACAGACAGACAGACAGACAGACAGACAGACAGACAGACAGACAGACAGACAGACAGACAGACAGACAGACAGACAGACAGACAGACAGACAGACAGACAGACAGACAGACAGACAGACAGACAGACAGACAGACAGACAGACAGACAGACAGACAGACAGACAGACAGACAGACAGACAGACAGACAGACAGACAGACAGACAGACAGACAGACAGACAGACAGACAGACAGACAGACACAGACAGACAGACAGACAGACAGACAGACAGACAGACAGACAGACAGACAGACAGACAGACAGACAGACAGACAGACAGACAGACAGACAGACAGACAGACAGACAGACAGACAGACAGACAGACAGACAGACAGACAGACAGACAGACAGACAGACAGACAGACAGACAGACAGAGGAGCAACAACATGGTACAATATGAGTATGAGAAAACCCTGAATGTTGGTTTGAGGTTCATTAAAAAAAAATATTGCGGAGAGTTTTTAATCCAGTTGTTTGTGTTGATGATGTGATTTTTTTAAACGTTGTCTATATTTTCATTGTTGTTTCTGTGCTGGGTGTATTGGTACTTGTTTGTATTATCTGGTGTAGTCAAATTTCCCATTAGCAGATCAATACAAAAAATCTTTCTTGATACAGTATGATGAGTTAAACCCTAATGAAGGTCTATTGACGAACACATAGGTGTAAGATCCATTAAAAACATTGTGGAGCATACAATAATGTACTGCCATTTCTTTTTCCAGCAATATGAGATGAGAGGAGGGGTAGCCTAGTGGTTAGAGAGTTGGACTAGTAACCGGACTACTAACCGGAAGGTTCAAACCCCCGAGCTGACAAGGTACAAATCTGTTGTTCTGCTCCTGAACAGACAGTTAACCCACTGTTCCTAGGCCGTCATTGAAAATAAGAATTTGTTCTTAACTGACTTGCCTAGTTAAAGGTAAAATAAAAAAATGTAATACTATCTTCATTGGGATAAATAATATATAGACATTGAATCTATAAGGAAGTACTGTAGACAGGCGCTAGCAAAACAAAGGGAGTGTCCTGTATGGCTCAGTTGGTAGAGCATGGTACGTGCAACGCCAGGATTATGGGTTTGATTCCCAGGACCACCCATATGTATGGATGCATGAATATACCGTCAATTGCCTTGGCTAAATGGCATATATTATTCAATTCTTGCAGGGGATCACATGCACATACTAAAGACTTATACACTCACTGTATTGTTAGTGGCTTTGCATGAAGGCTTCTGCTAAGTGGCATTTGCAATTATATTATCACTAGAGATCTGCCAAGGCCAAGGCCTTGTGATGCAACACTAACACAGCAACAGCTTTAGACGGATCCTTAGCTCCTTTAGGTAAGACACATGACATGAGACACTAGGTCAGAGCTCTGTCTGCACACCTTGCTGTTCTGTCTGTTTGTCGCATTGCTGGCACAGACTGTGCTGTGGGACCTTGTTTCTGCCAGCAAAACACAACAGTCTGGACAGGAGCCTAAAGTAATAGCTCACTGTCT